>NC_134366.1:37855398-37940398 GCF_035582795.1 Mycteria americana | reverse complement strand
GTCTCTGTTTGTCAGGTATGCTGGTTCATCCCACAAATAGATACACGTTATCCCAAGTCCTTTTTGAACAGTGTCATAGGATCATAGCATAATTGATGTGATTGACACATCAGGCTAGAAATTGAGTTCATTGCCAAAACTGCATGGTGCAGTTGCATGACACGTCATCTCTGTCAGTATACTGGGAAGATTTTGGGAATTGCTGAGATGATGTTCAGGAATCTGCGGTTTGGGTCTACCTTTTGGTTAACGACAATGTTAACCTCTCTATACTTCCACAAGCACAAGTTTCATCATGGTGAGTACGTCTGACAGGTCATCTACATCTTTATATTAAACTGCTTTGCCTTTTCAAAACTAAAACTATCTATAATTCAGCCACTTCATTGAAAGCTGCACACAGGTGTTTGGTGCACTAGGGCACCAAAATAATTTATGTCTATTAGCCTGACCCTTCTTAACATTAAAACAAAACTATTTTTGTTGTTTTCTTCAAAAAGCTTTCAATATGATGAATCTCCAATAAAACCAAATGCAGCTTCTGATGATTTAAACTGATCTTTTTAAAGATAAATCAGATTCCATGGTTAGCACTGTAATCATCTTGTCATGCTTAGTGTGATTATTCACCTTTTAAAAGTAATAGCAAAGTTTTTCAGGTTCTGCAGTCTTCTGCAGGTTCCTGGAATGAAAGAACAGTATACATATCACTTAAAACAGACTGCTGGATGGAGCTTTACATTTATGATTCCAAAACCCACAGGAAATTATATATTGACCTCATGTTTAATCCAAATGTACTTTAAAACAGAACAGGTCTTTCAAGACTTCAATTAATTTAGTTAAGGTTTCATTAGAAAATACTGGCAGTGTGTCCCTCAATTTGCTAGGCAAATAGTTGTGTCATTATCTGCCATCTTGCTAATAAACAGTTCAGAGTAAGTTAGGTATATGCATTTGAGAGCTGCAACTGTGGAAGTCTGCACTGTATTTTCAATTTGAGGTGTATGTCTTGGTGTTAAATTCAGATCAATATAGACTAAGTATTCAGTAAAGAATTTTTTTTTAAATTATTTTGCAATTAAAAATCACTCATTCTTGGGAGAAGGTAGAGGCAAAAGATTTTCACGATTTTCATGCATTGAACATGTATCTGTTCTTGCATTTGAGAGATAAGTTGGCTACTATGAGTGCATTCATCTTAAATGGACTGAAATTTAATTTTAAACTTCCTCCTTTGATTTGGACAGCGCTGAATGGTGAGAATTTCTGTAAAATTGGATATGTCCTGGTTTTGTGTTAACAGAGCATAGGCAGCAGCTGTAGTTAACATCTTATGAAATACAGTACTAATAAATACAATTAACATTATTTTAATGGACATTTTTATGTTGCAGCGATCAGTGTAAGCTTTCATAGTGAAGTACAGTTAGTACATATGGTATTGCTACAGTACTAATTACATTTATTGCAATGGCTTCTGCTCTGTGCTTCAGCCATGCTTTTGTGCGGTGGACTGTTTCAGAGGCACGCTGATAAAATATATGCTATGAACACAGCAGATGATATTAGAATAAATAAATGTGGAAGTTGGTTATAGCTGTCTGAAGGCCTCTTAGTTATGAAATACATATCAGTGTTGGTCCCAAGGGTTTTGAGGATAACTGTGGCAAGGGAATATATGTTCAAAGGAGAGTCTGTTCTGTACGGAGCTTTCCAAATCTGTTGATACAAGCTCTGTCACGTACACTGCTTCTTATTTTTACCATTGTCATTCCTCAAGATCTCAAAGGTTGTAAACAAAAATAGGGTCCTGTTGCAGTAGGTACTCTGCAAATAAAGAAGGCAAGGCTGTACAATCCAGCATGGTGCCTGAGCTACTTAGATAGCAGTGCTTATAATATTAGTCTTGGAATGAGAAATAGTGGAGTGCTATCATCGCAGCAGTGCCCCTGGGCTACATAGCTGTTCTGAGAAGTGGGGCCAATCAGCATGGGCATGGTAGGCTCACAGCCTTGGAGTTATGGCTTTTGAGGGCAGAGCTTGTGTCTGTCTGGCATTGGATGCTAGTGCAGGTGTATCCGAGTTTTGACTCAGAATTGCAGTGGGGTAGCTGATAAGGTTACCACGCCATACTCAGTAGTTTATTACTTCTGCATAGGTAGCTGTGCTGTCCATGAAGCAGTTATCAAACCTGTGCCAGATGTTTACTTTAGGTAAATCCAGCCCTGATTTGGGAATAAGAGCAGGTATGTGAAGTAAAAGACTTCTCAGAGGTCTCTCTCAGGCCTGGTTTTCTGATTTATTTATTTATATTTTTTTCCGGTTGGTTGGCATGCAGTGCCTCTTATGCTGGCTCTGCTGGGGTAGAAGGACTGGTTCTTTTTAATTGCTGATATGCTTTGGAACCCAAAGCATTTCTTAAATTTTTAGTGCTGGAAGACTGTACCTGTGGTAGAGTATAATACTGAAGATGGGGGCCACAATGGAGAAAGGGATATTAAATATAGACAAGTAATAGGATACTTTCTGTTGCACTTCTAATGAGATGTTCAAAGCTGATCAAAGAGAGCACTGAAAGGAGAGGGTAAAGCCAACAAATGTCTTCAAGTTTACCTTGTTCCCTGGAATGTCATAACCTAGGGGAGAGGCGACTACTGATTGACGGGCTGGATGTGGCTCCCCCCAAAACAGCTGACCTGTCTTACAGCTCAGTCCCTGACACCTGTGCAACCCCTTTGCCTTAGCCCTCCTGGGCAGATGGCTCGGGGATTCTATTTCTGTGAGTCTAGCTGGCAACAGGACCTGTGCCCAGCGGAGGTGACACGCTCACCCAGTTACGAGGACTGTGGCAGGAGAGTGGGGATATGTAGGAATAAAGAGCTCACTTGGCTAAGAATCTCCCTGATGTGGAGAGGTGCCAGCGCGTAAAGTGGGTGCACACCGTGATCTGGGTAATGCAGGGAGGTCAGCTCTGCATAAACGTAGGAGGCCATTAAATAGAGCAGGAGCTCAGGGAGCTGGGACCAAAAATATGGAGAAAGAGGAGATAAAGAAGAAGGGGAAATGATGAGAGTTTAAAAGCAGGAAGCAGCCTGGAAAATGACACTACTGGACATAGGAAAGGCTCTGAGGGAGTAAGACTGTAAGACTTGGTGCAGAAGAAAGGGTCTTTCCAGAGACGGGCACTGGTGTCAGAAAAGGGAATGGCTGTGGGGTGGAAAAGGTGGTTTCCTGCAAGCACATTTTTCTTCCAGCTTCTGTGCTAGAAGTTTACTGCATTTTCCTTAGAGATCGCTGTCTGGCAAATCTAGGTGATTATGGGACTAAAATGACAGTGTCTGTCTAAAGCAGAAGAGAGGGATATTAATCTCTTCTGAGGCTGTGTCCAGAACACCCTCTATCTCCCCCCCTATCGCATGAGGGGAAATACCTGTCAAAAGTATACTTCAGATTCTCACTATTGGTGAGAGAGAGGATGGGTCTGAACAGCCCACTCTTGATGTGGTGTTGATTGATATTCAAGTGTGGTGGTGGACAATGAAATGGTCAAGTAAGGTTCTAACAAGAGTGTCCCAGGCTTGGTGGCTTTGAAACTGTTGTTTAAAAAGGAAATGTCTTCTGACTGAAAGGCTACACACTAACCATTTGGATTTAAGATTGGAAGATGCAGTTCCTCTGGGAAATTGTATTTATACCATAAATATTATGGCAGAAACTGGTTTCCTGAATTTCATACTTTTGTTTCATGTGCTTTCCTTCACCTCTGATAGGCAGAGATCTTTCTGGTTCTCTCATATGCCTCTGCTAGGCTTGATGATACCTTCTGTAGTCAATGTATATTGGTTTATAGCACTGCCAGGCCCAGCTCCTAGCTTTGGACTTGAGGCCCGTTTGCTGTGCCCTGTGTCTGCTCTCACAGCCTGCCATTGCAGCTTACTGCTCTTTCCTACCTTGAAGGTTAGAACAGGATTAGGAAATGAGGAGAAATGGGAGCTGGAAGTCAGGCAGACTAGGGAGAGCCCCACAAGTTCCTGGCCGTTCTCCCTGCTGCTCTGGGATCGGAAATTCTCTCATGTCTCAAGAGGGAGGGGAAAAAAATGGCTCCTTGGCATCTTGTTATAATACTTCCATATGTTTCATTCCCAGATGAGGTGAAAACTTTGCATTAGTTGTCTTTAGAAAGTTAGCCACACAAATAATATGAAAAAATATGTACAATATTTAGGAGAACCTGCTGCAAAAATGTGTGTGAGTGCACTTGTTTTCACATGCTTTTGTTATTTTCTGCTGTTCTGAGACTTTTTGTTGGGGAAGAAAGTCTGCTTTTTGTATTGTTTTTAATGGTTCATCAGTCTGGTGTTCCTGTGTCTGTTGGGATACTTGATCATGAAAGCAGACCTTCAGACAGACGGGTCCTCTACTCAGTTTACTCTATGGCACATGCAGCAAGTGCGACAGCATCGAAAATGTCCTTATTGTATGTGTGGTGTAGAGCTGATTTTATACAAGTGTAGTAGCTATTAGATTGGGGGCTAAGGGTGTCTGGCAGCTTAGCCTGATACATGTACAGAAGTCTCATAGCTTAGCACCGAAAGCAGTAAGGTGGTAGATGATGGCAAAAATTGTAGTCCACTGCCCAAAGTAGCAGACCTGTCAACTCTACTAAAGATCAGTACAAACATGAAGCTCAATGCCAGTGAAGATATAACTATTTTTTTCTTCCAAGTTAATTTGTTGAATAATCCTCTAAAAAAAAGAAATCAGAAGATTCTGAATTGTAAAGTTTAGACTTGTGTTGCTCACGGACTCGTTCAATGACAAGGACGTTCTCTGTAGATGACATTTGAGGATAGTAGGTGAATTATTTTGGCCTAGATTTCTCTTTTTAAAAAAATGTTTGTAACATTTTATTTGTAGAGCATGTTAGGAAGAACATGCAAACTAAACCAGTATCTTATGTGTAATTACTCTGCTAAATTATGCAGGTTAAAAGGTGAGATCAATTTATGTTTGTTTAAAAGTGCAGCAGCTGTGGTGGCCCCAAGCATGTATCAGTTAGGTGAGACAGAGGTGTGATACTCAAATGTTGTTGCAAAAGACATCCTGTCAAAGGACTTTCTTTATGGATTGTGAATTCAAGGCATGTGTATTATTACCAAAAAACTGCTGGCAGCTTTTTATGGTAAGGGATTGTAGCTGATCAGCATGGAGAACTGTGCAGTTTAGTCTGTGGCTTGTATATTTTTTGATTTGATAAATTAGTTCTTGTTGTCTGTGCACATGCTGGTGTGAGAAGCACAGTTTGTACTAAACTTCACTAGTGAATGCCAGTCATAAGCTTTGAAAGATTTTAGTATTGCTTGTCGCTTAACCAACAAGCAAATGTGAATCATTTCTTCTTTTCTAGCATTTCTTCTTCCCACTCTATCACTGATGCAACTGCTCTCTCCAGTATTGAATAAACGGTCCCCTGTTAGAACAACTGACATCTGGAAGACTCTTCACAGTACTTCACATAGCAATGTTCTGACTCAGCCATTAGTTGTCAGAGCTCAAATCGGGGTCATCTCAAGAAATCTGTAATGCCTTTTACTTCTAGCAAGAGCTGGCCTGAAAATCTGCTTAATGTTGTCATTCAAAATTTACATGGTTTCATTAGGCTTATTAAAAGCAATGAAAAATGCAGCAGTACGTAACACTGATAAAGCCCTTTCACCTTGCTATTTCAAATCACGTTTATGGACGATGAATTTAGCTTCCCAGTAGCCCTGGGCAGAGGTATTATCTCCATTTTATGGAGAAGAAAACTGAGTTAGATTCAATGACGTGTCCAAGGTCGTACGTAAGACTGATAGTATTGGGGGAAAAAAATGTCCACGCTTCTGTCTTAATTACATTGTAATTTTTTTGAATAAACTCCCTGTCTTAGAAAAGATGCATCTATCTCTTTGTCTTTAGGGTCTTAAAAATTATTTTCAGGATTAATTTTGCAAAAATTAATCAGTGTTTTCCTCAGAAGCACAATTCTCACGACTGAGAATATTAAGAAGAATTCATATCCTTTTTTGTAGACTTCAGTTCACTGCTTCCTACAAAAACTTTGTTGTAGTCCACTTTGGCTCTGTTGTTCTCTGCCTCTGTGAAATAAAGCTGCCCTCATTATTTAGCATTCTTACATTTGCATATGTACAAGAGGGAACAGCTGCTTTCTGCAGGGATTTTGTGTACTCATTCATATTCCCACAGTGGTGGCCTTGTTCTGAAGCACACTGCTACCCTGTGGAAAAGCAGAAGAATACATGGACAATATAGAAAACAGTCTGTTATTAAACATTTGGAAGTACAGCTGTAAAGGGAAAAATTTAACCACAGAGTTACATTAAAATCTGAAGCAAGTGCCATGTAATGATGATCTATAAAAGTCTCTTCCTCTTAGAGATGCTGGAAAGTTATGGGGGAAAAAATCCTGTTCAAAAGAGCAGAAAACAAATTGGAAAAACAAATCTAATATTATTACGAAGAATATTTCCTGTTTTTTAAAAAAATAAAAAGAAAAAATAGTAGTGCTTGTTTCTCATTTGATCTTGGCCTAGGTAATAAATAGCCATTCCCATATCCATGGACAGAAAATTATATGCCTCTATATTGATATAAACTTGAGATATCCAAGTATGATCCAGACAACAGTTCAGTTCCCAGAGATTTGTGAATAGCTAGCCAGTCACAGGAGTTTGGCCCTTCCTTTTTTTTTTTTATAGCACTTTTACTATATATTTTCTAATGCCTCAACTTAGATTTTAAAATTATTTTAAAAATATATGAAAAATTAAATTACAAAAATAGATTAATTTTCTCCATAAACTGAAAAAATTAAAATCCCTAACCTGGGTTGGAGATAAAGAGAACTAAAGCTCTACCCAGAGAAGTGAGAACACATTAAGGAATATAATTTGTGCACATTGTGTACAAATGCAACATCTTAATGAGTTTTGAGAACTTTGCCTTTCAGTTCTTTAGAAAAAGGCAAATACATTCACTTTGCATTTGTCTTTAAAATTTTGAAGCATCTTACAGTGACTTTGAGGAAAAACTTTGAGTCCAAGTGTATGCAATTTTATCCCAAAACATTAAGACATGTATATACCTGAGATTGTGAAAACCTGTGCAGTTAGAATGGAAAGTGTTAGAATGTGATAGTCACAACTGGACCAACCATTTAAAATAATACAATACAAATGTGATTCTGAAGCATTTGCTTCCTTGCTGGAATTTTTTTCTTGCTATTTTGCCACCTTCTACTGTTGGACTTCTTGTTTTAATAGTAGCAGATAGTATTAAAATATTTTCAAGAGGGAGGAAAGCACTTACAGAATTATTAATATTCTGCTTATGGATATCTAAAAAAAAAAAAAGGAAGGTCATAGTCTGACCTAGAGACCTTGGCAGTGTCCTTTAAACGAACATTAATCATATGTAGTGCATCAAATCATCATGTGCAAGATAACATTAGTGACCTCTCCAACTGAGAATAACAAATGACTCTTAATTTTCCTTTCTGTACATGACAGTAGTGTTGACAACCTCTATGTATATTTTTTTGCCCTGTACCTAATCAACTGATCATTCTCAACACAAAATTTTCCTTGAAGTACATCTTTTTGCTATTTCTGCATGACAGGAACCTGTGTAGAGAATGTGTAATGGATTAGTCATCATATATGCATGTTTGTTTCTGTTGGGATGTCTAAAAGCAAAGTAGTTTCTGCATCTTTTATGCTGCCAAATGACATACTGACCAAGGGGAATCGGATTATGTTGACTAGTTAAAATACATAAAATTTCTAAAGCTGTGCTTCAAAATTTGGGTAAAAGTACACCATGCAAAAGCATTCTTGAGGAAAATTCATATTGCTTGAAACATTTTTGATAATGTATTTAGTCATATGAAAAACCTAAAATAATCCATGCATCTTCTACATTACCTGTATCAAAGTTGCTTAAAAGTCCTAAAGGGGGCATTACTAGTTGTAACTGGAATTGTGATGTGCTCAGAGATATGTCTTTCTATGCAGTTACAGAGTCAGAGTAAATATTTTAGAGCTAAGCTGAAGACTTAATTGCCTGTCAGCTGCTGAAAGGGTCTTGTTAAACCAATTATAACCCTATAATTCCTTAGTCTTTATTCTGCAATGACCAACACTGCAGCTACGGGGTACTGGAGGAGTCCACAGGCTCAACGTGTGTTAAAGGGTTAACAGGCACCTTAGGCAATATTTCGTGACTGTTGCTGCCTTCACAGAAACTGCCTCAGGATTTCAGCATTCTGGCCTGTCAGTCTTGCCATTGCTCCACCACCTGCAGTCTGATAGCTCCAGCTGGTTTCCTTCTTCTCTCATTTTTGCAGCCTGGCCTTAAGCATGAGCAGCGGCTGCTTGGCTGAGCCCTGCAGAGACTTGCAACTCGTTGGCTATGCTGATAGTCATTCAGCCCTTCACCATGGATTTGGAGGCAAAAGCAATGTGCCATTTGTTGTCACCTTGGGGTGCTGCAGATCAGAAGTCTGGCCTTGTTTTGTCTTTCACTGGTGGTGCCAACTGTTAATCTGGCTCCCCAGACATTTTCCTGACCAAATTTCACTGAATGGCAGTGGGACAGAGTTCACGGAAGTCTAATGTATTTTAAGATTTTGCTGTGGCTGCAGACTTTCTCAGTGGCATTTGTTTACTCGTTTGTTCTTTTTTGCACTCGTGTCATTTAGAGACCAAATTGGCACACTCTGCTGCTAGTTGCTAAAACCGAATGGTTCATAGGAGTAGAGTAGGATAAGAGTAGAGCATAAGAGTAGAGAAGGAGATCAGATTAGATCTCAGAAGACTAAGCTCTCTGAAGTACCATGTAACGTCTTTTTAAAAAGTCATTATGGGTGGCTAAATAAACTCTGTGGGTTTTATCCATGTTGCTGGAAGCTTTTAGAAAAACCATCGGAGTGGTGGTTTCAACCTCCATCCACTGGTCAGTCAAGACTAAGTACAGTTAGGCTTTTTCAACCAGTCAGCTAGTAAAATTGTCAGTAGGGTAAAGTGAAACCCTCTTATTTGATCGCATAGGCAATGCCTAGGATACTAGTCATGTTCACATCAGTTGCAATAGGTGTCCTTGTCGTGCTTGCTCTTTTCATTGATTGCTTGAGGTATTACAAAGTAGAGATGATTAGATGCTCTTTCCATAATCCAGCTAAATATTGAAGCTACATTTGAGCTGTAACATTACTACTTTGGTGAAGTCCCCTGTGAGAGTTTTGCCAGAGGTTTAAAATTCCTAAGCCAGATCATATTCTGTATTACAGAAATCTTTTTAAAAAATATTTTATGCAACACCTTCCAGCTCAGTGAGCTTCGATTTATGAACATCTGAATAAAAGAAGAAAGATTAATAAATCTGAGCCACTATGCAATTTATAATCCTTCACATACCTACAAAATGCCTTTTTTCCTAATAGGCTTAAATTCTAGTATGCTTTTTAACCAGTGAGATTCAGGTTTTATCCTTTTTTGATGACTTACCTCAAGGGAAGATCTAGAATTTTAGTTCCAGAAAATTATTTCTACTCTGAATTTGAGTTTCTGATTGGCTAAAACTCTTCCAGAACTTGCAGAGAGAATGTTTTATGTACTGCACTGTGTTGTAGGATAATAACTGTGTCCTACATCTCTTCTTCTTCCACACAACCTGAAAAGGACACCACAAATGACACAGACATAAAGTTCAGTATTTGCCACTGAGTCTGTCATCACAGCTAGCTTCAGGTGGTTAGTCAAGTCCCTGGTTTTTAGAAGGCTAATTGCTTCTTAAGGTGGAAGAGAGAGAGTCAGAAGATTTGTATGTCTTTTTTTTTTTTCTTTTTTCTTGAAATGTGCTGACTTGTTTTTTGCTGCAGCCCACCTCTTTCACCCTTCAAATGGTATTGTTCAACAGTGACATCTTTCTGTGCTTAATAACCAAATGATAAACTTTAGGTTGTTCCCTATTGTAATACATGTCTTCAGTCATGTTTTTTGGTTTTTAAGGCTGACAAGATCTCAACAGTGAAGCAAATGAAACAAATCTGTGCTGATTTTTGGGTTGTCCATCTGTTTAACAAGATTCTGTCTTGTTAATCTAAATCCCTCTGTTGGTCTTTGCTTTAATGGCCTTCAGCATTGAAGTTCATCATTGCCCCTTCAAGTTAGTGCTCCTACTATAGGGTTTTTTTTCTGTGGATCTATTTTGAATTAAATCAAGCACATCATGTTTGTGATGTATGCTGTGGCTATACTTGGTAACTAAGTCAGTGTTCTGTGCTCTGCCAGTTGTGTTTAAGTGCATTCCTGAATCTAGGTTACATCTCTAGAGCCAGGTAATTTAGGCTCTGTAGCCTAGCAATTAATGCGTCAGCCAAACCAGCATGTTTCAGTTTCTGTTCTGAGCATCAGTTTCTCCTATTTCTCTCTTAATGCTTGTTTTCTTTTTTTAAACAAATAAACCCCCACCTTGGTCTGCTTAGCATTTTTTTACGCTGTCTTTCCATAGATCAAGAACTGCTGTTACGAAAACTTAAGAATTAAGCAGTTGTGCTATCATAACACTGAGATTTAATTCTGTATGGACATTACAGTTGTGCCCTGTGCAGATAATACGGTATCATGCTTTTCTGAAATAAGTTACCAAGAACCATAAGAACTATGACATGATTGATCATGTAAATTAACTTTTTAAGGGTTTCTACTTTATTTGTCCTTAAACATGAGTTCTGAGATTTGTACCTTTAAAAATATTTTCAGATTTACTCCTTTAAGTTGTCAGTTTAGTTGCATAATCTAACTTTTGCTGTTGTATACAATGGCACATTAAGCACAAATAGCTTCATAGATCTGAAAGATTAGTATGAATTTAGTGTGTAACTAAGAGTACTATCTACATTAATTCTTCTCAGTTGTTTAGAAAATTATGCTTTGATTAATATTTGCCTCTTGTAGGGGTAGAAGTCTCAAAATGGAGAAAAATCTTGAAGGACCACACCAATCTTTATTGTAAAATTCAGTTCAGAGCTACAGAGGTGTATGTAGATGTAACCAAATATTTTTGTCTCTGTTGTAATTAAACATGATTGTTTTTTCCTTTCTCACTATAGATGTCATGGTGACCTTTTTTCTTTTTGTGTAATCTTAATTTAGTGCTACTGCTTCAGCTCATTTCTTTGAATAAAGGATACTAATTTACTTGTATTTACATAGATGGCCATCTCATTTTTTCACTTAACAATATGCTACAACACATTCTTTACTATTTTTCCTGTTTCTGTAGAAATTTCTTGCTCAAAAATCTTTGTATGACTTCATCATTATAATAATTTTTAACCTTATTAATCAAAGAAAGTCAGCAGTGTACCTTTTGGGTCCATAAAATATGACAGTAGATGCTGCCTCCAAGAAATAATTAAATGGAAAAGTGATAATATGTGTGAGGGGATCTTTCTGAGACTATTTGTAAACTTTTGATTTCTAAATGTTGCCTTCAGGCTTGGTAAGAAAAGCTCAGTGTTTGTAAAGATTATCCTGACAGCAATAAGCTGGGTCAATTGTCAAGACATGTTTAGCATGGGGGCTATGTATTAATCTGCTATAGCTACCACTGTTAGTGGTTGGAATAAATAGAGGGCTCAAGCAGATGAAGAGGGATTAACTGTGTAAATTGAGCAAACTCTTCAATCACTAAACCAGTGATTTTACAAAGGATTAGTCTGCTTTTACAAATATTGATTACTGATTTGTTACTTGGAATGAAGATGATATAACTTGTGCAGTTGCTATGTAGTATGCTATGTGAAGTGTACATCATTCATATTAATGGGATTGTCATAGGCATTACAGAAACTGACAGATTTATTATAGCAGCACTGTTAGCATTGTCATAGTTAAGGTTGTGTCAGCGTTTCCATTAAAAGTCCCATTTTCTTTTTTTGGTGTTCATAGATCAACTTTAAAATTTGCTCCGTTGAAATTTGGCAATACCAGTTTATAGCTTTGACACAATTATTATTTTTGTGCAGTTTTAAAGAGAACTGAATCAACACATTTTAAATTAGAAGAAAATACTGTATATGGTTTTTAAAAAATGTTTGCAGGTTTGAATTCTTTGTTTTTATTGCAGCTTTTGAGTGATACTGTGTATGTTCAGTAGTTTCATTAAGCCAGGTTTGTAGAGGAGTGTATGTGTGTTAACCAGTTGCTATAAAGTAAAACTAACTGAGGAATTTTTGTATAAAAGAGCTCTTTTGCCTCTCTAAAGGCTTGTCTGGCTTTTTTTCCAGTAATACTAGTTATCTGATAAAGATTATTACATTTCTTACAAATCCTGTCCCACATATGTCCACGGACCATAATACTATCACTAAATACTGTCCTCAGACCAAGCAACACTACTCCGTTAGCATGTTCAGTTAATTCATACACCTTTAATGTTACAACTGGTTTAAGTTTCAACAGTGGTACATTCAGTGGGCGGTTTGTCTTTCTAATCCTTACTTTAGATTTATGTGCAGAGGTAGGCTTAAGGAAAATTCGTGTGGTGTGAGAATCCAGGGACACAAGATGAGAGTTCAATGAGTTTGGAAAAAAATCCCACTGCCATTTATTCAGCTACTTGCTTATTGTAAAAGTCTTTAAGTTTTTAAAAATGCCCATTTCTCTCAACGTGTCGTCTTTCTCCTCTTATACAGATATCACAAAACTCAATCACAGCTCTTCTCATGATTCTCTTCCCAAATTGTGACCGCTGTTGCAGAATATGATGGTAACTCTGGTTTGTGAACTTCCAATCCCTTAACACTTTGGGATTTCCCATGGTATGCGTTTACCATAGGGAAAAAAAAAGCTGGCATTTAGCAAGTCAATATAAGTGATCCTCTTTCACTTTTGGATTTCAATCCCATAGATGGTATCCAAATAAAAATAATTGTTGCTAACTGCAAATAAAAAATATTATTTCAAATATTCCTAATTGATACTAAAACCAGTAAGAACTGCACAGAGTCATCTGAGAAAGATAATAGTCATGTGCGAAAAAGGAAATACATTCTGTAGCTTGGTATCACTTAGAAAGGCCATTGAAAAATTAAAGTGGATGTTTCAAGTGGCTAGATGTAACAAAATGGGACTTATGGGAGAATTGGAGCAGTTGGTCTATCTCTTCTCTCTTGTTCAGAGAAAACCAGCTTCTGCCAGACCTCTTGTTGCTTGCATCTTCAAGTGCATGATTTCTTCTGGAGACTTCAAATGGAGTGGAAAATATTGTGTGGTCATTCAGAAAAACTTGGAGTTGATATTGGAAGGTGGTTCTTCCTGTCATTCTCAGTACTCCAAGGTGAATTACCACTGAAATTGACATCTGGAAAGGTTTCAGGAAGCACAAAAGTATTCTGCTGGCTTCTTGCAGTGTGCTCTGCTGGCTTCTTACGGTGTCTCCTTGTTCTTCTAAGTTTGGTCCCATGCAATTCCACAAAACAGGATAATTTTTTATCTTTGTGGTAGCAACCTCCTTGTAAGAGGAGGTTTGAAAATAGTGATGTGTTTTTCCAACAATAAAACCTTTGGATTTTTATTACTTCTTTATTACTTCTTTCAGAGTACTTAGAAATAAAGACACTGTGTTAGTCACTTTGGAGTTTTTTACATTTAAGTTTTTCTCATGATCTTGCTCTGTAGATTGATTTTTTGTAAGTGCAATGTCATCATTGCAGGAGACCGTAATTCGACCAGAACTTCCTACATCTACATGCTGAATGATATTTGATATGCATTTTGTGTGCTGCAGTGGGAAAACGTGAAAGGCTCGTGTGAGATTTTTTTTTCTTTTGTTTTTATTTTAAAAAGGCTTGTCTTTACATGCAGACTGCAATGTAAAGTTATACCTCCATCTTAATCCACATTAGCTTTCGAATGCAGAGGAGCTTTGAGTGTGATAGTTCACTGATCACTGAGCATAGCTTTTTACTTAAATTATCAGTAGTAGAAGAAATGTATCAAAAATGAGGCAATGAGGCAGAACATTCAAGCCATTTTGTGTTTGCAGGAATACATAAAATGTGGAAAATGAAAACTGTAGCTTGTGTGGACTTCTTCATTGAAATCCACAAGTGCCACTGTTAAAGATGTGAGTCTGTTTTTAGCTGACTGTAGGAATTCTAATCTCTTCCTTTATACAGATGAAAGATTTTTCAGCTCCAACCAGTAATGTTAAAACTTTTTTTGATCAAGGATATGAGCTGTTGGAGCATTTTAAATGCTCCAAGTGTGTACGTATGTTTCCTTTCAGAAGCTTAGCAGGCCAAGCCTTTGGCCAGGAGTCAGAACAGTTGGAACTTTGCAGACTACACAGCTAATCCAAGAGGGCTGCCACTTGGCATAAGTGACTTCCATATATAAAACATCATACAATTTACATTGGGGTTTTTCATTGGTGTTTTGTGGTAGTCTGAGAATTTCCTTGTTTCCCTGGATTTCTTCGGTATTGTTCACTGTATTTCCAGCATGTTAGGCTTCTGATGAAAGCATTAGTTAAAATGTTCCCCTGCCCAAACATCCCCATCACAGATTGAAATTCACATTGGATGATTTTCTTGTTCAGCTAAATTTGGCATGTCTTGAACTATAGGTGTGTGTGGGTGGTTTTTTTAATTATTTTTTCTTTTCTTTCTTTTAAAGGGGGCTTAAACAAGCGTCTAGAACTAGAAACAACAATTTAGGAAAGGAGGTATACACAGTAGAGCTTACTTAGGAGAGGATACTGGGCAAAAAATTTGGGAAATTATAAAATTAAGAGGAAGAAAATTTATATGCTTTTTGTTTAATTGATGTGTGATTTGTGAAGAATCTAGCTTGCATGGTATTACCAAAATTTGGGTAAGAGTCACAGAGTTCATGTGATTTAAGCTCTCATAGATCTGTCAAAGTGTTGTTGAATAATAATACTTGGATTACTAAGATGCTGAAACTAAAAGAACATGTACTACTAATTTTTAAATATAATTTGAAAGTTCATTGTTTAGCTTTGCAAGAAATGACATTTGGCAGCTTTTCTGCCAAAACATATTAAATCCTTCTCATGTTCAGTTAAATAGTTGTCATTGCTTAGTCTCAGTTTAGGCTTATTTGCTGAAGAAATGTGCCAGTTGCCCAAAGATGAAGTTTTAGACCCTTCAAAAGTACTAATTAAAAACATTATGACAAAATCAGAAAAGTAATAGGAAGCTTCTAGTTCTGATTACCATAAGTTTTTCTTAAGGTGTTGTGATATGTGGTTATTTCTAAGGGATTCTTATGCTTACCAGGTGGCTATTTAAAAATAGTAGTAAACTGCAGCGTACAATTGTATTGTAGTATTACCTTTTCCAGATGTTTTAGATGTTAAGCTGAAAATTGTTTTTTTCACCTGGACATATTAAATGCTAGCTTTTAACTTGCTGTTTGATAAACCTATAGGACTGTCTTCCTAGTAGTCATCTGGGAGTACGGGAATCATGATGTGGTTAAAGATGCTATCCATATGCAATTTGACATCATGCTGGTCATGCTCCAGCTGTAGACACTTTACTCCTGGCCTTTTAATTTTCTCTGATTAGCTAACAGCACCTTCTGTGGTTCAGCTATCGTGTAGATATTCTGAATCTTTATTTAGGGTTTCTAATCAAAATTGGATGTGTGTGCTTGTCTGTGAGACGATGCTGGGAAATTTCAGCTTGCCTACATCATTTCATGAGAATTTCCAGTACCTCTAATTGATCCATGATGGTCTATTTTGACTTGCTTCTATCTGTAATGCAGAGGCATTGTTTTTATCTCTGTGTTTTCCTGCATATTTTATTTCTTGTAGCAAAGTAGGAAGCTGAGCTTCTTGTTGCATAGGCAAAATTTGTATAGTCAATCTCTACAACTGATACACTTTTCTGTTAGGTGTAGCGTGGACCTCTGGGTGCCTGAAACCTTTCTGTCTTGCACTGGAATGATTGATTAAACTTTAATGATCTTTGGAGGGATTTAAGCAAAACTTTTACATTTCTATGCCTTGTATTACAGTGGCGTGAGTGGTAGACCTTGTACAAGAGACCTTTTCTTTACTGCTGTATCTTCTTTCTGTCTTCTTGCCTCAGAATCTTTGAGAAACAGCAGAAGCTGGAAGGCTGCTCCTGTAAGCATGCAGTAGCTTCTTTTATAACCCTGGGGGATAATGCCTGCTCACAGCAGAAAACATTACTTTTCTCTCTTTTTTTTTTTTTTTTTTTTTTTACCATGTGCTGTGGGTGTCATTTGTGAGATTTTAATAATTACCTATGTGAAAGTCAAATCTGGATCAAGGGGTGAGAGCCATGAGTTCCTCTGTACGTTAAGGTGCTATGCACAATGTAACAGTGGGCATTTTAGAACCAATTTGAAAGCCAGCAAAAGAATGCATAAGTCCAGGAGAATATTGGTTTATAAATTCAAAGTTAAGTTTGGATGAGGAGTGTGTGATCCAGGATAATTCCATTAGGCTGTGGATCCTGGTGAATGGAGTCTGACTGGCTGACTCCCATAATTTATTTTTAAAAAAAAAAGAAGTCTTTGTCAAATGAAATATGTTACAACTACTAAAGAAACTTTGCTCAGAAAACAGATGAGGATTGGGAAGCCATAGATGTAAGATTTAAAAAAATTAAAATATCTAAATACACAGTTATTTAATTAGGGGCTAAATGAAAATGACAAAAAGACACAGATTTCAAGCATGCTAATTGCTTAAAAGAACTAAATATTTCTGTAAAGAATATGTCACAGTGTTTTTTAGGCTGCCTGATCCTCTGCCTTCTCCTGAGGAAGAGCAGGGAGGAGAAATGCTCATACTGCTGTCCTTCCAAGGGAGGAGTCAAGAAGAAATACTCAATATTTAGGCCTCTGAGGGTGTGGTATTAGTGTTCATAACCCAAATTTCATATCCCAAATTAGAAAGAATTAAAACTAGAAACAGATGACACTGCTTTAAGTATTCTTTAATAAATACACTGGTGACTCTTCTTAGAGGAATATATCAAGGCAAGTTATTCTGCAAAAATTATTGTAAACTATGAGAGAATGCAATGGAGAATGCTGGGGATGGCTCCAGAGCAAAACTTCATAGACTAGGCAGTCTTTGGAACAAGCACTTTGAAGACCAAAATGCTAACTTTTCTTGAACCAATGTTTCAAAAGCTAAACATTTTCATTATATTTATTCCCCTGAATGAAATGTATTTTCTTCAACATTTATCTTTTGATTCTTGCATGTTAAACTAATTCAGAGCTATTAGGCTACTACATTTGCAAAGTACTGAAGTAGTCATTGTGAAAGTGTTCAAGACAGTTAATGAAGCTAATGAGATTTTATGTGATCTTCCTACTGATAAGTTTTCCTTAATCAAAAGACTCTAGGAAACGGGAATTTTTAAAATTCAATACACATTAATCTTCTCTTTAATAAAAAGAAAAAATGTAGGGAGAAGGTATGCATATGAAAGTAAAACATATCCTCTTTAGCCTAGATTCATAGTGGTTGTGCAACAGATGTGACCCCAGTGTATTGCTACATACAGATTTGAAGATAATTGAATCCCTCTGTAGTAGCTATTAAAAATGGGTAAATGCTGTATTTCCAGACCAAAATGAAATGGAGAAATATGAAGAATTTTGGGAGAAGTGTGTGAGAAGGGGGGTGGGAAGGAATAAAAGAAGATGAAAATACTTTTTGTGTTGCTGGAAACATTACTCCTTCTTTGCTCAACTTTAACACAAATGTTTTCAGAAAATCTTTGCCAATTTAGATTGCAGCCTGAGAGAGATCATAAAAGCCCTGAGCTTGAGGACAACCCCCCCTATTTTCTGCATTTTAAAGGATATTATTTCAATACTTAGAGTAGCAACTCTTTGTTTTTAGAGAAACATCCAGTTTCATACTAGATTACAAGATACACTTGAATATTGTCAGCATTTTTCCTCTCTGTTTTCTAGTTGATATCAAAGTTTTTACTAACAGTAATTCAAACAGAAATGGATTTCAGTTTCTCCTTTTGTATAAATGGGTCTTCAGTGCAGTAAAAAGGAAGCCAGAAAAATAATTTTCAGTAATAGTGATTTCTTTTTTTTTTTTTTTTTGAGTTCAAGGAAGATAAAGAAATAGCAATCACAGTTTTCTCCATATAATCAAATTAATGTATTTTATCCTAGCAGTTTTCTTTTACAATGACTGAAGAACAGTGAATTATTCTTATTTGAGCAAGAAGTCTCTACCGTTATAATAGTTAAACCTATGGTCCTCTACTAGGAAAGCAAGCTGTAATCAACCACTTAGCTGTTACTGAATTACACTTATCTCCACTTCGCCTGTTTAACTTCCCATAAGCATGCTAAGCACCTCTTTAGAATGCATTGACCTGTAATTATTTCTTGCTTTATGTATCCCTTAGCCCACATTGAAGAAATAAAAAATCTTCCTATTGGTATACGGTGCAGATCTACACCGTATACAACCTAGTTTTGTTTTATTTATTTTGTATACAGAATGAAGTTTTAACACCTTTGGGTCCTCCAAAAATCAAAATGCCATGTGTAATGGTTGAATTTCATGCTTTCTCATGTGAAGTGACACTGATGAAACCATTTTAAAGTAATGGGCCAGATTCACTATTGCAGTACGGTGTAAAATTGCATCATTCAGGCTTTTGACTGTCTTACTAATAATGTTCATGATTTTTCTGAAGTCAAAGCATGACTGGTAGAAAAGCTGGCTTTATGCTTGACTGAGAGCATTTAACTTTCTTTTCACTGGAGGAATTTTTAGCCTGGCAGCAAGAGCATTATAATAACTGCCAGCTGCTCACTTGGCACAAGAGTGCCTAGAACCAAGACGAAGAGCCTGGTGCATTATATGTGTAATATACTTTTCTCTAAAACTTGAAGGTTTAGGCCTCATAAATATTTTTATCTGGTCTTTGATGGCCTTTGTACACATGAGTCTGGGAATATGCATGTGGAGCATAGCTTGCAGATTTTAGTTTGGAGTACATTGAAGTAATTCCCACCAGGATAAGAAGAGAAATTATTCTGGGAGATTCATCTGTGAGTGGGTGGTCAAGAAAGAAGGAAAACCTTTAACATTAAGCAGATGGACCTCCCTCATTTTATACTGCGTATTGGGAATGAAAGATAATCATCTCCCCAAATATTGGATAGTATTGACCTGATTTTCACATCAAAAGGATAAGGTTCAAGACATTATTTGTGAAGTAGAAACTCGGGAATGGAAAGGAGACTTTTTTTTGTATCCTCAGCTCTGTGCTTACCCACCACTGTCAGGGCAATGATACAGCAGAAATTAGGTCTGGAAGGGTACACGGGAGCAATTGTTGTACCTTTCTCCACCTGTAAACTCACACAGCTGCAAGCCACAGAGCATTTCTTGATGTAGAGTGCCACTTTACTCCCTGGTATTTAAAACTGCCTTCAGAAACTACAGTGTACCAAAGGAGAAACCAGGGAAGACTACGGGCCTTTTTAGCATCTTTATTTCTAAATCCTTGAGATGTATCTGGAAACAGACCATACAGGGGTAGGAAGTAGGTAGGAAGACAAGGTGGTCTCCGCTGGTCTGATTTTGGGAGAGAAGTTTTGCTCTGATCTGGCAATCAGTTTGACCATAAATATCTGAGCAACAACACTGAGGCACCCAAGAAAGTTAATACCAGTGGGTGCTATCTTGCATCCCTAGGATGCAAGTTCCTTGCATCTCTACATTTCATTTCTTATAGTGGACAATATCCAGTGAAATTAGAGGAAACTGAAGTTCAGGCCATTTCACCCGCATCCATGAGGGAAGGGAAAAATTTTCCTTGTCCTGAAGATGTCCTGGGGCGTGCATGGGAGTATAATATTTGGGAATTCAGAGCTTTAAACTCTAAAGGATTGTTATTTGAAGCAAGTTGTTTAATTTGCCTCACAGTTCTCTATTAAAAAAATGGTAATGCCTTCTTTCTTGGCAGCCTTTCTCTGTGTTAAATAGATTCTTTGTAGAAGGAGCTGTCTTATTGAAAGTCCCATGCAGTAGTCAACTAATGAGTCTCTGATGTCAGCTACTAGTGTAATCTAAACAAATGCTGCTTTACTATAACGAAGTGCTGCTTTAGTGATACTTTTTTTTAGGAGATTTGTGCCAAGCCTGATCCATTTCAAATGAATGAGGAAGCAACATTCTGACTGAAAGCAACTGCAAAAACCAACCTGGTGTGCAACTCCCAAGCTTTCAATTGGGAGGTCCCACATCTAGGGATTGCAGTTCACTCTAAATCCTGTTTGAGATGTGGACAAGAAAGTAAAGCAATTAAAAAGTGGAAGGAAGGTAGAAAGGTGACATAGTTTAGGAGTCCTCCATGCTGGCTCTAGGCAGTAGCTGGAAGGATGATGTCATTCTCTCTTCTTTCTTCCCCTCCTTGTTTTTGTTCCAGTACAGGGGTAAGAGTATATCTGTGTTTGTGCCTTCTTCCTGCCACATATGCACAACACCTGTGGTTAATGAGAATCTGAGAGGAGGTGGTTCCTTCTCTTTCCTTTATACTTTTCATACTACTTATTCTCCCTCCCCTTCCTTCTGGATGTACAGGGGAATGAAAGAAGGAATTTAGCCAGATTTATGCTTTTTCTTTCATGTACAGCTGTTTGTGTCTTGGGATATTACAATTGGGTCCCTTTCTCCTGCCTTTCAACTAAAGTTCCATCATATTTTGTGGTTCCCAGGCTTCTCTGACAGAAGGATGATAATATGCACATGATCTGGTTTTGCTTCAGCTACTTACAGATTGTGAGTAGCAGCAGGGCTGACCAGCTGCTGCTGTTTTGTGGAGTTGCTACCTCAGTTGCTTTGAGGAACAGAAAAAGAAACTGGCGTCTCTACAGGTTGAGGGTGGGAGGAGGACTTCTTTCTGCAGTGCCACCAGAACAGTGGAAGACTGCCTTTTTTCATGCAGGTTCTTTTCCTCACGAGCTTTCAGTGCCCTATGCAAAATAAATGTGGTTTCAGAAAATACCATCATAAAATTTATCCCAACTTGTTACAGCAGAAGCCGCAAAAATGGGAGTGGAATGTTGACGCTCTGAAGTAGCTGGTTCAGCTGAGCTTCTACCTATAGGCAGAATAACATTAAGGAGTCCCCAAAGCATGTGCTTGTTTGGGACTGTGTCCCATATGATTTGACTGTTCACTAAATGATCACTTGCCAAGCTTTCTCATCAAAAAACAAATCGATGCAAACAATAATGTATAAAATTAGATCCAAATAGTTATTGAACTTCTTAAATTCAAAAATTTAAGAGTGAACTGGTTTTATTTGTTTGTTTAATTGTGTTTTGTGTCTTCCACATCTGTGGGGATGCACTGTTCTAAAATGAGCCCTACTGGATGAGGTAAAGCTTTAAGTGTTGCACACTGATGCCTCCCAATGACCAATATAAAGCAGCACACTATGTGTATTTGTAAAACTCTTCACCTCCCCCACTCATAATATAACCATTAGATCATCTTTTAAAGTAACTATTAAACTTACCATGTACCAGCCAGCGAGTGTCTTTGTGTTAAACTCTCATTTAATGTTGTGCAGTGATTGCATATTATCAAGCGAGGGGGGACAGCTGCAGCATTTTAAAATGCATGTACATGGAGCCAATAACCCTTGTATTTTTAACATAGTAGTAAGAATTCCATAGAAGCTGAAATAATAGCTAGTGTACTGCTAATCTTTAAAAATAATACTAATAAAAAAAATTCAGCGGAAATGTCAATGTGTATAAAATTTCATCTACTACCTTATGGTATCCAACAAAATCTTTTGTTGTCTAAAATGCCAGTTGTATTATTTAAGGAATGCATTCTCATTTTAAGTATTTTCATACTTTAAAAAAATAACGTTCTCTGCAAGTTCCTACCTCTTTTTCTCATATTTTTCCGCTCAAAACTGCGTTTAAATAAGACTACCATAAACCAACTCACTGATTAAAAAAATTTCTATTTTAAGGGACAACCTAAAAATCCAGGAAGTTGGCATCACCTTCCAGAGACAGTGTTCTTGGTTCAAGTTCAGACAACTGATCTTTAACCCACCTTGCGTAGTTTAAAGTGTTTTTTTAGCACAGGGGTTGTCTGCTGATATCAGTCCTTTTTTATTTGTTTATATTGGTAGAACTTAATGAGATTACATATATTTTGATGAACAATTGCTGCCGTGTAAACTTGCCACCTACCTACAATGACTCTTATGAATATTTGATGATAATAAGTAGTAGGAACTTCACTGTTATGCTCACATGCACTTAAAAAAACAGCAGCACAGGAATAGCTTTGTTCTGCTTTTTTGCTTGCAGTAAACAGTATGAGATTTATATACATGTTAATTATTAGGCATATCTAGCATATTTCTGTTCTTAATACTAGGAGTTCCATTTAAATCATAATCCTGTTGTTTTGGGGGGGAAGGATGGAGATGGAAAACGCAATTTTTAACATCTAGATTTCTATTTTAAGTTGAGGCAGCGTTGACTGGTCAGTCTCATGCTTCTAGCTATGAATTAGCCGTTGAGAAAAAGGAAAAAAATACAGTGGAACCTACCATTTTGCAGATGCATCCATTTTCTACAAAATCTAAAATTAGTATCTGTAGATCAACAATTTTGTAGCCTTCTGTGCAATGTCTTTGGTCTATCCAGTTTCGCCTTATAGATCCTATAGGCAGTACTTTTGTGTCATATTGCAAATTAGGCAATGCCTGTCAACAGCAGGCATCACCTTTTATCATGTCTTCATCTGGTTTCTTTTTTTGTAGATGGTGTAATAGAGGGTCCTCACCTTGTATGTTGTTTCAAGATGTTTTTGTGCAAAGCTGGTGTTGAAAACCACATTCCTAATTTAATTGTGTTGAATTGTGATACTTGGTTTTATTTGCACATTTGAAAACTTACTGCTTTTCTTATCCAACTTACTTTACAGACCACGTTCAAAACACAAACTAATGTTTTCTAAGTTGCCGTAGCTTGTTTAATTACATATTTTTCCTTCTGAGACTTGCATGGCCTGCTACGCAGCTATATTTTTCCTTACTAAAGTGATGAGGACAGCAGCAACAGCTCTGACATTTATAGTTAGAGGGTTTTTGTACTTAAAATAATCTGGCATAGTAGTTACTAGAATTATTTTTTCCAGTAGCTCCTTCATATTGAGAGTGTAAAATCCATAAGTTTATTAATGCTACTATAGTATTTTTATCAAAAAGCAGTAATTTACAGAATTTATTTTTCTTTCAGGGAATCAGTTTCCTCCTATTGCAGCTCAAGATCTTCAGTTTGTTCTGAAGGCTGGATACCTGGAAAAACGCAGAAAAGGTAGGCTTAACTATCTGTCGTGGTTTAAACCCAGTCAGCAACTAAGCACCACACAGCTGCTCGCTCACCCTCCTCCCCACCCCTGGTGGGATGGAGGAGACAATCGGGGGGGGGGAAGAAGTAAAACCTGTGGGTTGAGATAAAGACAGTTTAATAGGACAGCAGAGGAAGAGAAAATAATAATAATAATAATGATGATAAAAGAATGTACAAAACAAGTGATGCACAAAGCAACTGCTCACCACGTGCTGATGGATGCCCAACCCATCCCCGAGCAGCGATCGGTGCCCCCCGGCCAACTCCCCCCAGTTTATATACTGAGTATGACGTCATATGGTATGGAATAGCCCTTTGGGCAGTCTGGTTGTGCCCCCTCCCAGCTTCTTGTGCACCTGGCAGAGCATGGGAAGCTGAAAAGTCCGTGACTAGTGTAAACATTACTTAGCAACAACTAAAACATCAGTGTGTTATCACATTATTTTCATACTAAATCCAAAACACAGCACTATACCAGCTACTAGGAAGAAAATTAACTCTATCCCAGCCGAAAGCAGGACACTATCTTTGTCAAAACTGGTGCATATTTTATATCTGGGAAGTCCATGTGTCAGTATTTGATGTTATACACACAAATAACTTTATATAGGAGTGATAAATAAAATGGAATAGAAGCTGAAATGTTGAAGCATTGTTATGCAAAAGAAGCACAGCACATAATTGCTCCTGTAGTATTAAAAGAAAATCCCATTTCTTTATTGACTAAAAAAATTGTGCTGTGAAAGTCCACTGTCAGCCATAATTCAGACACTTTCAGATATTTTTGAAGAAAACATTAGGAACGTATGTAAAAGTACCATATGTTGACTTCATGTTTCAGTGAGCATCAAGATTTATTTTCCTTCAAGAGGGCAAATATTGATCTCAGCTTTGGTTCAGTCAATATTTACCCTGATTCAATAAATCTTATATTGTCACTTTAATACCCATTTAATGCTGCAATAACTCTAGGAAATATTTAGGAAGTTGTTCATTATTTCCTTATATTTAATGTTACACATGACTTCTCTCTTTATATGATTTCAAATTCCCATTTGTTTTCTTACCACCAATTTTTATTTCTAATTTCCTTCTCAGTGCCGTACATTTCTCCTCTTCATATCCAGATTTTGTTTCCTTTCCTTAGCACCTTCCCTGTCTCCTCCTCCCTCTTACCTCACACTTGAAAAGTAGTAAAATATTTGTGTTCAATAATGACATAAAGTGATATAACACAGATTATATTAATTGCAGACCACAGTTTTCTTGGCTTTGAATGGCAGAAGCGTTGGTGTGCTATCAGTAAGACGATCTTCTATTATTATGGAAGTGACAAAGGTAATTGTAATAATTATGATAAACTATAAAAATGATCTTTTAATGCACAGAAGAATATGAAAGCTTTAGTGGAGTTGGAAACTGAGAATCTAAGGTCATTTTAAGAAAGCAAATGAAACTTCTAAGAGAATAGGTGGCTCTTAAACAGTGCTGTGAACTTTAAAAATGTGTAAATATTCTTCAGATCTCTAAGTGATGTGCTCATTTGCTAAAGCAGGGAAACTGAGGAAAAAAGATTAAGGTACTTGTAAAGCTACTTTGTGCGCCAATAACAGCTAGCTATTAGGTTTGATAGTATGCTGGTACTCAATTAATTTACTGGACAGAAAATGTTCTTTCTGTCCAAATAGGATTTTCATTTTAAAACACCCTCTAGCAATTATACCTTCTGAGTTTTTTAAAGATGGTTCTATCCAGGAAAATGTTAGTCTAAAAACTGCATAGTGGAGTTCCATGTTTCTTTCTAAATAGCTTATGTTCTGAAAAAGCTAGAAATGAAGTAATACGTTTAACTAAATGCCAGTCATGGAGACTAAAGCTAGCTTCTGAAGGTGACTTTTAACTTCTAATGGCCAGTTTAGAAAGACTGGCATGGGATATCACTTTGAATTTTTCAAACTAACAGTCAAATAAAACATCCTTTAAATTGTGTGCCAAGTATTTGGTGTTTAAGGGTAAAACAAATGATAGAGAAATATATCTGAGTAAATTTTAGAAGTACAATTACGTCTTCCCCCCCCATGAAGCTTTTTTTCTTCTGTGTATGTTTGTGTGACTCTACTTGAGATTAGTGCAGGTAGTTGTTTTGTTTTATTCAAAGACTAATTTAATTTGATCCAGTTTGTTTCATTCCTCAATATGCTGGCTCGCTTAAACTCATCCTCTCTTTAAAAACAAAAGAAATAAAGTAAGGGTCTAATTGTAAGTCCAATTTTCATCTTGTTCCCCATCTTCATCCACAGTTTCCCATCATATTCTCTGTTTCCAGAGTATATCTGCTAAACGTTCCCTTTTCTTCCTTACTCTTTTCTTGGGATTTACAGATTGATCAAGCTTCAAAAACATAAACAATCTTTCTTCAGAAATTTTGAGGAGGTGTGGCATAAGAGTGATTTGTCAGTAATGATTTATTTCTTTCTCCAGAATATTATCTTGTGCTGTTTGTTTATATATAGTTATACCTTATCTAGTACTTTAAAAATGGCAAATTTTTTGGTCAGAATATATTGCTAGTTCTTAAAGATTGTTCTGGGTTTTTAAATATTTGTCTTTTTATCTGATAGTGTTTGCAAAAAAAAAAAAAAAGGAAAAGCTCGTTTTTTTTTTTTTCCCCCTTGTGTCTGTTCTAATGATTATTTATGCTTTCTAGCATATGGTCTTTGGATTAAGGCAGGAAAACTGCCCACGTGCCCTTTTTTTTTTTTTTTTTTTTTTTTTTTTTGTGTTTTGCAACAACCTGACTATCAAGGCTACGTTGTCATTTTTAATACCTATGCTGGAAGTTAAGATACATGGAAGCATGTTCCCCAGCACTCGGCAGGTTGGTGTCATGTTAGGAACTGACTGTGATATACCGTGGGATCTCTTTTCTTTATGGTTCTATAGACAGATGCTTTGGCTTATACATTTACAGCTTTTGTAGGCTGCAGATTGTTTGGGGAAGATCCTCCTAACTGTAACCTAATGGTGTGGGAGAGGCACATAGTCCATGCATCATCTTTTGGGAATTGTATAGACATGGTTGGACTCCAAACAGTAGCTTGTGGAGGAAGCAAATACATCGGATGCATGAATTCCTGCCCTACCTCCATGTGACTGGTGCTGTTAGTGCAGAAAAACTAGCGCAGCATGGTGGAATCGTTTTGTCTTGCGGGTCTGGGATGACCAACAGTCACTCCAGAACTTGCCTTTGAAGAAGAGAGCTTTTTTTTCTAGACTGGTCAGACATATTTTCTTCAGCCCTCTGATGCCACAGGACATAAAGGTATCTGTTCCAGGGCAGAAGCAAACTGCCATCATTGTATGGAAACTGGATACCAGCGATTGCTGTAGTTCCACGGCAAACTAGTTTGCTGTTGAAACTGAGCTGTCGTCCTGATGGTTGTGAATGTATGTGCTGCTGTTTATTATGCTGTTTAGCTGCAGATTGTCAGCATGGATGAAGTGTGTGATGAGACAATCCTGAGGAGATCTGGCATTTAGTTACTGGAAGAACCTGAAGCTGTTTTCACTCCCCCTATTACGGCCAGCAGCGGTACCTGCTGCAGTACGCTGTCATATTGGGGCCCTTCTTCTTCTGCTGTGACCCTTGATGCTGTACCAGATAACTTGGACCACGCAGAAAATGAAGGTGTGTTCTTACCAACTGTAGAACAGTGGTGAAATGTGCATTTGGGTGGCTTCATGCAAATTGCTGCCACCTGCTGAATCGTTGGGATGGCATCTGTCTAAACTATGCCGGTCTGTCCTCGCCTGTGCAGTGTCTGCAGATGTTTTATATCAGCTGGGCCCTGGTTTCTGACAGGTTCCAGGACTGATTCACACAACAGGAAAATTCCCCCTCGTTGATGTGAACCCAGTTTGAAGAGAGACAAGGGAGAGGGGGAATTCCATACATGCTCAGTCCTGCTGCCTGCATCACTTTTAATGCCTGCTAGTGCCTGTGTGTTGTGGGACGTAATGCAGAGAGGCAGCAGGGATTTCTAGGTCCTGCTTGGCTTGCTTTGCGTTGTGTATGTTTTTAAAACCAGACACGTAGGTGAATAATCTGTGAAGGATATTTTGTGTCTGGTGCAGGGTGTATTTTGTTGGCCAAGGTTTGATTTTCACGCTTAAATATCAGCATAAATGTAACTGAATGCTAAATGTGAGGCTATAGGATGCCTTTTTATTAGGTTGTGTAGAGTTGTTGTTTCCCAAAACACTTCTAATTCCTCTGATTTCTCCTTTTTTCATTGGGAAACCAAGAAGAAGTATGGAAGTGTATAAATCTCACAAACACATGTAACTAAAAGTTTCAGAACCATTTATTCAGACCTGACTGATGAAAAATATGAGGCCTAGTCCAGGAGAGTATAGCACAAGCTAAAGCCTGTGAAAATACAGTAAATGACTGTGTATTTGCGTATGTCTTCATGTTTACCTAAGAGATTACAAGCATCCTTTTAACAGTTGTGATGCTTGCAGGCTAAAGAATCTTGTTTCCCTGTTTCCTCCTCTGTTTTCTCGTACGTTTGGTGCAGTATTGGATAGGGAAACAATGCTATTTATCCCTGCAATAGAGACAGGTCTAAGTGAATAATTTGCATCTTTTTTCCCTGATCAATGATATGTGGAGTAGATGGAGGAACAAGGCTTGAAGGTTTGACCTAATTAATTACATGACAGACATAGGTATTGCAGGAAGCATGTGTATATATGTGTGTGTATATACATGGGCCAGCATGTGGCCCACAACATTGCAGAGAAGCATGTTCAAATGTCAAAGCTGGCTTGGATTTCCAGAAGCTTGCCTGGTCCTTTTCATAGTCTTTCCTTCTCTTTTCTTTGCTTCCATGGAGTTGCATCTTGAGTTGGGTACCCTGTTTGCATATCGTTTTGCTGTACGATCTCTGGCAGTTCCTGTGTACTCAGGCACCTAGGTGGTATGGCTAACCTTTCAGACCTCAAAGTGCCTGTGATGAAGGAAAGTTAATTTGTTGCTTTATAAATGAATGAATTAATGGCTTCATTACTTCTTCCCCACTAGGCCACCATGTTATATGCCCTTCTGTCTCAGCAAACTGGAGAGATCAGCTAAATGTTTAGCAAGACAGTAATTGATAACATCATGGTAATTTTTTCCCCTGTTAATGGGCAGTAAAAATTTATTTTCATTTTTATAATTTGAAAATGGTATCTGCCTGCCTGCCAGTAATATGATGTTGAAGAGGGGGATAATTCAGAGGCTTTTAGAAAAGTCCGAGTTGTCTTTTTTCTTTTTTTCTTTTTAAAATATTTTTAACATGGACATGAAAATTTTGGGTTTCTCTGAATAGTAAGATAGTGAGGGCCAGGCCAATGGATGGACTACTTCTATTTGTGCAAAAGAGGATTTTTTTTTTTTTTTTAATTTTTTATTTTTTAACAACTTTGTGACTGAACAATATTAAGGGAGAGGGAAGCCTAGTTAGAGTTGCATTTGCAAATCTGTCCTAGTGACCCACCTAACCAGGCTACTGGAATTTCTGCCACATGCTAAGCTTGCAAATTTCTCCTTCTAGGAGTGAGGAAAGATACACAAACCCAATGGAAAGCTGTTGAACTATCATTTTGCTTTTAGCTCCTTCTCTTAGTCCTCCCTCTCTGAACAACCACATAGGAAAGGCAAAAATCCTTGTTTAGTTTAGACTTCACTTTTGACAGAATCCATAATTGAAATCTGCAGGAATTGTGAATGTTCAATAGGACTTTGTGGTAGCAGGGTGATTGCAATCAAAGGCATCTATCTAACGAGTACTGAATTTTCTGCTATGAGAATGTTAAATTCAGACCTCAGGAGGCACACTTGCCATTAATAGTGCGTTATTTAAAAAATAACTATTGAGTATAAGCAAACTGAATATAAACAAACTGGTGCCCTAAATAGTGTGTTTCAATCATTGCCTCCATTTCTTCATTTTTAAAATTTAGATTTCTCAGAGGACTAGATTAAAGGAAAGAAGGGAAAAAAAAAAAAGTCGATTGCATTTCAGATGTGCTATCTAAAAGGGAAGAACTCCTATGCATGCATTTGGAAAGGACTGTTCCAAAAGCTGGAAAAGGAATTACCCATTTTGGAGATACTGACACTTACTATTTTTAGAAAGGAGACATCCTGCATATGGAAGAGTGTGTGAAACTACATTTAGCATGAAGCCATGTAAACCATAAGATCTTACAAGCTCCTAATTTCAAGATGAAGAGAGTTAAATTATAGATTCTAATAGTATCTATAAATACTTTATCACTCTCTGAAATCTTTCTGTTTGCCTTTGTTCCTTATGCCTTTCTCTGTAACTTCTTTCCTTTCTACTATCTGAGTCCTCTCCGTTCTTCAGAATGCACTAATTCTTTTTACACGTGCTAATAATATGGGCACATCGCCTTAGGCCTCAAATTTACAACCCAATCATTTCAAGACCCTGTTGAAGGCTTACCCTTCTTTGTTTTAAAAGTTCCCATGGACTCAGTTATGCAAGGTTACTTCAAAGCCCTTTTTCTCTGCTTCCCTTGAGACTTTTTTTCCCCAATATAATATTGGCGCTGTTTCCGTTGTTAACAACATTTCACTATTTTTAGGATGAATTAAGTTTATATGTAAGAAAAATGTTTAAAGTGGCTCTCAAATTTCATTCAGATCTGTATTTTCTGTATTTTCTCTATTTTGAATATAGCCCCCCATATTTATTTCTCTCAAATATCTGTGTACTAGTTTTGACTTTTTTTTTTTAAACTTAGTGCCTGACTCTCCACTCTGTTATATTAGCTTTTTACAATTCTAAATTCCTGATGCAAAATGATCTACACAGACCCAGATTTATTTTTCTGTTGTGTGCCTGCTCTGGGGAGAAGGGAAGAGGAAGAGAAGGATATGAGACTAAAGAACAGCTTATTCTGAAATGAGATTTGACCTAATTGTGGAACAACTTATGCTTGATGATGATGTTCACAATTCTTTTCGTTTTACAAGACTGATAGTATTATACCTTTGCAATTCTGTTCTCTGTTGTTCTGGGACAGCTTAAGGGTTTCCCGTTGTTGAATTGCAAAGCCCTATCTTGAGAAAATAAGAGGCAGCAAGAATGTTACTATTCTTTAGAGAAGTGTGTTCCATCTGCATGTCTCTCCCTAGTTCCTCCTAAATATGCTGCTGTATTCCTGCCTAGGCAAAACTTCGGTTCTGATTTGGGGGTTCAAAATGAAAGTGAAATCTTTGTAATGTAAATGTGCTTCCTGAAGCTACCTTTAAGGCTCCCACCATAAAACCCAACTATATCTAATTTTAAGTCTCCAAATAAAATCTTTAAGTCTTCAAAGTTTTTAAACATCAAAAACTGTTTAAATCTCCCTAAAGCACAGTCTCCAGAAAATATTTCTGATGTAAACAATATAACTCTGAATGTGAAAGTTCACAGAAGTCACTGCGGCACTAAGTTCACATGGCAGATTTAAACTGAAACCCCAAGTCTGTCTGCACACCTATTTAGCTGCAAGCCTTTGCTGATAAATGAAGTCGAGATGATCGTTGAGTCTGATCACGAGATGGCCTTGCCTTCAAGCCCACACCTGACTACTGTGCCTGGACAAACAGGTACCATGGGCCGTGGTTTGCTCCACAGTGATCAGGTACTGGGGTTGGTCTCCAGTCCTACCTGGAAAGGTGTATTCTGCAAGAGCAACTGGGATTTGTAGACCTCTGTTGCTTGTCACCATCAGAGCATGCAGCTGAGCTATAGCTGACCTGTGTCCTGCCATTCTGTATTTGTGGAGCCATTTCTCAGGACATACTAGGTCTTATCTGGCTTGCTGCCACAGGGAGTGTGAATGCATACTGAGAGCCTTTCTCTCAGCTTTAACGGGTTCTGGGTCAGGGCTGTGAAGTGTCTCATTGTCTTAAAATTCCCTCATGGTCAACATTTTAAGCATATGCGTAAGGCTACACTGGGCTTTAAACAGAGGTACTTTACTGCACGGATAATTAGAAGCAAAAGTAGCGACGCTATGACTAGTCTGTTGCTATAAAGGTCAGTGAAAGAATTCAATAGCAAAGGATATATATTTTTTTGGTGGTGCATACAGGTAATTTTCATTAGCACTGGAACGGCGTGTTCAAAGAGATAAGACAAAGACAGTATAAACAATAAGACAATCAAATGCAATATGGATACCATGCACTGTGTTCCCCTTCCAGTGCAAAGTATAGCATCTTTCTGTTTTAACTATAATGCTTTTTGAAAGAACAAGTACCAGTACAGAGATCATCTGAGATTAGCTCTGTAAAACTGTATTACCATAAAAGGGATCATCTATGTCACAGAGAAGCAGTCTCAGAAATAATCCAAGAGACTAAATTTAAATACTTGCCTCATTTTTATCTTGACAAAATGTTTTTACCTTTTGAACCTGGTGTTTGTTTATTCTGTCTGTGTGCTCCTGTCTTCTTGGGTTTTGATAAACCTCCAGCATGGGAGAGTGAGAAATTAATGTGTTTCACTTCATCTTCTCCCTGAGGTCACAAGTGAGGGAACAATAAAATTTCTAGGCAGAAATGAATTTCATTAAAAGGGGACCTAGTTAACCTATTGCAAGTTATTATTTCTAATATCTGCCTTGGTGCAATTCCATGAATTTTGCATGTGTGCTGTTTGATATAGAGGTGGAGGATTGAGCAAATATAAAATAGTAGTACTGTATCATTAGTACTTAATAAAGACATACTAAAACTTACTGTGAGGGAAGGGCCTAGAAGAGAAAATAGAACAGTACCCTGGATTTTCTCATATAATTGTGTTATTTGGTATTTACTTGCCCCAGGTGAGAGTTCATAAAAAGGTGGAAGGACAAAGAATTTGTGTCTATGTGCACGTAAGATTACTAGCAAGAATGTTTGTACGGTGACTGCCCTTACATCTGTTGATGTTCATGTTGCTGTGTTAGCCAGTTTTTGCCCTCTCAGGAGCGGAAAAAAGATTTGCTTTCCTATTAATATCCAGAAAGATGACAAAATTATGTTGAAAACTGTAGTTTTCCCTGTTTTATCTACTGTAGAAGTTTCTCCTTTTGTTGACAAACATAAGCAATGGATGCTCGATTTGCACGTAAGTTCTGTTCAGCAATACTTAAAGTAGTTTTGCTGTTGTGCCTGATGCTTATTGTTAATTAATGCTTTTCTCTACTGTGGAAAAAACCCACACTTAATGGCATTTTCTTTCATTTGCAACTGCACTTTGTTCTTTTTTTTCCTGAGCAAAATGCGACTGATGACGCCTATCTTCACTTGAATGCTACACTGTGATCTACAGAAATTGCAAAACTGATTTACTTATTTGGTTTGTTTTTAATATCCACCAAAACATGCCAGAGCACATAAAATCAGATGTAAGGTTTGGTCTGAAGAGCTCAGACGGAGCACACAGGTGCCACTTGCCCAACATGCAGTATATTTAAACTCAAGCCTATTCTAAGTGATATTTTTATAAACCAGAACCTTTGAAAAGTTGAGTTGTCTTTAAAACAACCACATGGCTCTACACAATAAACTGTGGTAGGGCTTAGTACTTTTATTAGATAATTAAACATTTGCTGTGCTGAGAGAAATGCTGTTGGAACACACGCCTGAATTTATAACAAAATTCATTCTGTATTTCTGCCATGTGGAAAGGAGGCACATCTGGGAGTGGGTGGGAGAATGTGAAGAGAAGCTTTTCCAATTGCTTAAAAAGGAGTTGGAAGTTTTTTTTTTTAGTGAAGTGGTTAGTTTAGGAGGGAGCTCAGCAAGTTCTGAGATAGACAGGTTTTCCCATTGGTTTACTGAACCTGAAAGAGACACTGATTTATAGGAAGTGTGTCTTGCAAGTTCCAGTTCTTGACTTTCCCTAGATACAAGTGTCATAACATGCACTTCTTACTAAATAAGACCACCATCTGCAAACATCCCCCTGTGGAATTCCTTAGGCATCCTACAGAAAAATGTACTTTTGTGTACATCTTCCTTTAAAATAAAGCTTTATCTCCAGAAGCATCACCTAATCATTTTGGTAAAAACCTCCCTGTTCTTTGTAAAATTCATGAAATAGAAAACAAAATCTGAATAAACGATAACCTGCTGAGCCACTTACATTCACTGTTGTAAATGAAGCTCTAACTTTGTTTTTTATCTCCAATAGACAAACAACAGAAAGGTGAATTTGCCTTAGAGGGCTACACCATCAGAATGAATAATAGCCTCCGGAAGGATTCAAAGAAAGATTGCTGTTTTGAAATCTCTGCTCCTGATAAGCGCATTTATCAGGTTGGACTTTTTTATGTTGACTTGAAATTAAATTGATAAAGCCGTTACAATTCCAGTTACTGAATTAACATTTCAGTAGAACAACTTTCACTGACATCTTAATGAAAAAAGGAAACCCTCGCTTGCTTATATTGCATATTCATATATCAGGAAAAAAAAATCTGATTTAAAATATGTATGTATGTGTTCAAATATTATCTTTTTGGACAAGAGCAAGGAAATCTGTCATCTTTATCTATTGGTCTTTTCAATGTTAGCATTTTAATATCTATTGTATAGTATGTCTGTGTGATTTCTTGGATGAATTAAATAGTAAAAAAAAAAAGTTAAAATATATATCAGTGTTAAATACATATTGTATTGGTCACGGCTTTGCAAGGAAAATCTACGTAAAGGCACATATCAGCTGTGCAATTCAGAGATCTATCAGCTAGACATCAATATGGAATGTAAGTTTAATAAGTTTTAAATATCTGAGATTGCAGTTGAAAGCCAGTTAATTAAGCTGTCAGGTAGTGTGTTGGAGTCTGACAAGAACGTTTTTAAGAAAACTGTACCCAGCAGTCTAAAGAAATTCATGGGTGTCTTCTAATTGTCAAGGGCAAATTTTGTTCATCAGTTCTGGCTTTGACATTGATGAAGAGAAGCAGCTTTTTTCTGCACAGCTGCCAGCTGCTGATCAGAGTTTCAAATCCATCATCCTCTCTTTCAATTACGTAAATTTGTCAAAATTAGCTGTACATTATAAGAAGCATCCTTGCAAGAAAAGTACCAGAAGACATGAAAAGAATTACTAATGGTTTCTTGAGGAAGTGACGAGAATGCTACAGTCCCTCTTTTTTATTGCTAATGAAATTGTAGTTGTGTTTTTGTCATTACTGCTAGTAGTTATTAATAAACGTTTAATAGTTTACAGCTGCCACTCCCAAAGAAGCAGAGGAATGGGTACAGCAAGTCAAATTTGTAATTCAAGGTAAGCCAGCCAGTAGAGCAGTAGCCTTTATTGCCAATACTGCTTAGTGATGGTAGTTCTGTTCATTAACATATCTGTCACGTTTGTATATCTAGTATTCCCACTTGTCCAAGTTTTGAATAGCAAGTCCTAGTTCTCAATCATGTTGTAGCTTTTACATGACTTTTCTCCTTTTGCAAGATTTTTGCTTTTTTCCAAGCAAAAAGCTTTTTTATTTGGCTTGAAAGCTCTTCCTTATGAACACTGTAAGAAAATAAGCAGAATCTACTGTAAGCACCAGCTCATAGAAGATGAATTGTGTTTTCATTTTGCATAAATTTCTGCTTCGGCATTCTTTTCTAGTAAATGTTAACTTTTTAAACTGCTGTTACGTAGATATGGAATCTAATACTATTCCTGAGGAGGAGGAAGAGGAATACGACGATGTTGGGCAAGTGAGCAGTGAACCACTAGATGATAGCATTTATGAAGAAGTTAAAGGTATTGTTGAGATTTTTTACTTCATGACTTGTGATCATTTTGTCTTCTCTACTTCTAGTTTGATAACTCTGGCTAAAAGTAAACGAGTAACGTAACCTGATGAATAAGATACTTCCAGATTTTAAGTTTTGCTATGACATTGAAAAAATAATGTGTCTTAAACCAGGTCTGAGTGAGAACAGTTCAGTTTTCTTTAGCAGGGGCATCAAAATAGTGCAGAATGTGTAAAAGTGGTCTCACGGGACTTTTGGCTCATTAGCATTCTCTGGTACGCAATTTTTTTTTTAATTAAAAAATTGACTTGCCTTACAGCTTTTTACACCAACTTGCCCATCATTTTTTTTCTTTATTCATTTTGGCATTTGTATTAAGCAGAAGTTCACTATCACTCCATATGTTATCAGCTGCTGCCTAATACATGATATTATAATCCTGCAAGAAAGCAATGTGTTGGTTTGAAAGGGCTCTGGAGATGGACTGTAAATAAAGGCAACATGAGTATTGACATTGTTTTCTTTCATATCTTCCAGCATGACTATGATTATACAGAAACTTTTTACTGTGGACTTTCTGATGTGGTCAAATGATTATGCCTCTAGATGTCCAAGTGCATCTATCAGATGGCAAAACAAAAGGAAAAGAGCTTGGCAAAAGCTCTTGGAGTTGATTATAGACATTCAAGTATTAGGAGAAAGGTGGTTGTTCTTGATTATATTTTAAGAAGCTATGAAAAAATCAATTTTTCAGTTACTGTTAGTTTAAAAATGATATTTTAAAGTGGTATGACAATTATCACTTTGTATGAAATAATGTTCTGCACCGCTTGCTGTTTGGGACAGTGCAATTATCAGCAAAAACTTGAGAGGAAAAATTAGTCATGTCACATGATGCTGACTAACTTTATGTATCTGTTAGGTTGAATATTCTGACCATTGGAGAAAAGAACATTTTATAGTATGCCTTGGTTTTCATTTTAAGGTCATTTCAGTGAACCAAGGGAGCAGAGAACATGAGTGACTGGTGAAAGTGATTATCATAAAATTGTAAAATTGTAGCAGCACTCGATTCTTTAAGAGCTGGTTTTTTTGGTTCCAATTCTTTGAATTGCACCTAGACTACTTCAGCACAGAATACATGTTCTGCTGAAATGGGGTGCAGTGTGTCATGCATGCTGAAAAACTCTTCTGCAGTGAATATAAAAACTACATTACAGGGCTTAATCTTATAGCTAGAGGATACAGCCAAACCTTATTGCAATGCTTTTTGGGTGCTCAGGCTCTTACAGAAGGTGATCTTGTATGCTTCCCTGTGCTTTTGTTAAAGAAGCTCTAGAGGTATCCTAGGATAAATTACTCTTTTCTGAGCTTCACTTATCTTACCTGTTCATTTGAATCTCAAACAGTAAGTAGATCTGGAGCAGTAACACATACAATATTGGTAGAGGGCCAGTAGTTAATATATGCCTTGAGTTCTTCGCTTTGAGTTCTGTCTTCAGAGAATTGCTGCCTTGGTATGATTCTGCAAGCATTTAGAGTATTTTCACTTATGTCCCATTTTTATGTCAGTTTTCCAGGAACTGTTGTCTCCTAATATGGCTAATAAATCTGAAATGTAACAGAACAGTTGCCACAAAGAAGGATAGCTCTTCTGTTATTCAAGAAATCTAGTTTCAGTTTTAGTTAAATGAATTTCTTTCCCCATGATCTTGGAGTGGTGCTTCATTTCCATCTTATCAAGTAGGGATTATCTTTCTTTATCTCATGCTTTCTCAGTCTCATTCATTTGACTTGTAAACTTTTCAGGAAGGACCATCTTACTTTGTACAGTGGAGCTCTTAATTTTGGCTGTGGTGTGTTGGCATAACTAAAGTAAAAATAATGCATAAGTTTGCAATAGATTTTAGGTTATTAAAGTGTCTTTTTCTCTTCCATAAACATGCTTTAATAGTAATTTGCTTACACGGAATTAAAAACTTATGGCTCTGATGTCTTAGAGCAGTCCTCCTTTATCCATAGCATATTGAAGAGTATTAGATGAAGTGCTAGTTGACAAACCTCACAGGAGTAGGCCTTATTTGGTTCTTGTATAGCTGTTCATCTGAACTTGATGGTAAAAAAGCATACTCCACTTTGGTCTTATCTGCCTTAATTAGGCCTGATTGGTTGCATTTAATTCCAGTTGGCTGCCCTTTCTGTTTTCCCAGGTAAGTGAATTACTCTTTCTTCCTTTCATGGTCAAAGGGTGGAGCATCATTATCCCTGCTGTTACCTGGCTTAATAATACAGACCAAATGAGGAATTCTGAAGTCGTGTTGAGAGCACAGAATACAAGAATTATTTGTACAGCCCAAAAGCTATGCTAAGCTCTGGAGTGCAGAAGACAAATATGCTAGATCCCTGTGAAGAGGGAGAAGAAATTAATCTTCACTTTGTTTTTATCCTCAAAGCATCTTGATGTTAGGGGCTTCTGATCTGCTGTTTCTGCAGATCCATTAGCTTTATAAATACTGAATTTCAGGTACACAGCTCATTGTACTTTGTTATTATTTATTTGACTATAATTTGCAATTTCTCAAGTAAGTAAAATTTTGCATTTCTGTGGTTCTCCAGTGTTTTTTATGTCAGCATTTCAGAAGCAAATTAAGCCAGTTCATGATGCAGTCCATTTTGTAATATTGGGTTGGTGTTTGAATAAAGAGTGTTTGGATTAAAAAGAGGATATGGAAATTTTTGCACAGTTTTGAAAATTGGGAATTTTGGAGAACTGTTGCAGAACTGACTGATGCTGTATTCTCTAGCTATCACATTGCTTAGCTATTTTTTTCCCCAGCTTGTGGCAGGAGACAGTGTAGATGAATTTTCCAGGCCGGAGCTGAATAGCTTCAAACCAGTATCCAAAATGGTAACAGTCTATTAGCCTATTAAAAGCATCGATTTCAGTGGAATTCAATTTGTACTGTCTGCTGGCAGGAGGAGTGGGTCTGCTGATAGTTGGGGGGGTGGGTACAAAGAGAGGTGGGAAAATTAATCTTTTGATCTGTTAAGTCACTTTCTCCTTTAATAGCACATACAAGTTCATATTTACCATAGAAGCATCATTTTCCTGGTTCTCAGTATTAGTCACTGTTTTACTGTGGTTGTTCAGATAGAGTAAAAAAATGTCAGAACTGCCAAAGATTTCCCAACTTGTAAAACCTTCCTTGCAAGATTCTTCAGGAAGAGAAAGCTTTATACTGTCTTCAACAAACTAAGCTTTTGTCTTTTTGTTTTTTAATAAAAACACAGAGGAAAACTTGGTTAAGCAAAATTAAAAATATTGCAAATAAAGGCCCATTTTTGCTCAATTAGCTACTTATTTTTTACCTTAGTACTCTCTATATAATTTTGCAGTCCACAGATGGATATTATAAGCTGTAACATAAAATAACTTCTAAAACTCTAGTATTAAATAACAGTGTGCTTGTGTAGAGCTACCTAGATGCATACAGTTTCTAGCTTAGTGGTGTTTTAAACAATGGAGTTGTCCTTGTCAGAAGAGAGAACACTTGCCAGCTTTAAAGATGTCATCTGCTACAGCCCTTGCAGACCAAATTTTTTTATTAACTCAGGGTTTCAGTGACACAATTTTTAAGGGCCTTCAGTATTGTCTTCTGTGGTTTCACATCTGTATGGAGCACATACCCAAAACTGCAATGCTAACTACTGCCTGCCACCTTGATCCTTTCTACAACCTCAGCTCAGTGTTTGTACTGTCTACAATGCTCTTGCACAATAGGAGAAAGGATGTGTTAATCTAAGCTAACGTACTTATCTTAATTTTCAGTCTTGGGTTGTCTTTTTTTCTTCTGTTCTCTTTGTGCTCACAAACTTGCATTATAGCAGTAATTTCCATGGCGTACAGTATAGCTTCCATTAAAATGTTTCTAAAGATAAGGTTTGATTCTTACTTTGGTGCTTAGTTGGTGCATGGAGATAAAAAGCTGCCCTTACAGAATAGGTAAGGTTGGAAATCCTGAAGCAATGTGATGTGACACAAGGCTGGCATTGTTGGCTTTGTGCCATCTCTTCTTAGCCTGTCCACAACACAAAGAGCTTTTGGGTGAGAGAGAGGTAAGGGCAGTGAAATTCAGTGCTGTGGTGATTTCTAGCTGGGGGAACTGCTGTGGAGAACTAACCCAGCCAACACAACTTGCATCAGTTCTTAGTATGTTGTAAATTGAATTTTGGGATTGATTCAGTCTCTGATTGGGCCAAGGATCATGGTCAAGCCCAGGTATCTGGCCAATAGTTCTGTTTTGCACTGTAGTTGGAAGCTTAGCTAGGGAAACTGTAACCAGGACAAAGCTCAGGGAAAGGTAAGAAATGTCTTAAGTTTTATACAACAGGAAGTGTTCTACGCAAAGAAACACTTTTTAATTTGTTTACTTATTTTAAACAATGTCTTTTAAATAGTTTTAAAATTATACTAATGTTGTTTCAGAAATTATTTCTGACATTGTGCATGAGGTAGGGAATGATCATCCATCCTGTCTCAGTCTCACAGTTGTCTCTTTAAGCAGTTTTGTCATCTTAATTTTTTCTAACAGTTAACCTCTGCAGTTAAGCAGCATAACTTAATACCATCCTCATCCTCTCTTTTTGCTGGATTGCTTGAGCTTTGAAAAGGCAAATTGTTTTTATGATGTTGTACCCCTTTCATGAGCGTGGAGGGGGGAAAAAACCCCGTGATCTCTGGTTTACCTCTTCTTGGGAAGAAGGAAGTAATGATTATGTAATGGAGTTTGAGTGTAAGTTTGGTCTGTCACTCATGAACACCGACTCATAGCAAATATTTGCGTTCTCAAAATGTAGGGTCAGATGTATTGACTTTTTGGCACTAGAAGTGAAGATTTCACAGCACTGTGTTAATGAAAATGCCTTTTCAGCAGACCTTTGCTTATTTTAGACTTTTCAATATATCACAGTCAGGGTCTGTGGGCCCAACATAGCGTTTGGTGTCAGCAGTCCCAGTTGTGGATTACACCTGCATAATCATTTCCTAAAACCAGTAAGCTAAAATGAAGAAACTTAATTGGTCATTGTAAACCAGAGCAGTAGCTTGAAGACAGCAGAGACACAGGTGATTATGGAATCTGAGACATTACTTGTGATCATTGCTGTTAAGTCAATATATTTTATATCCTGGTATATTGTCCAAATTCCTCCCAAGATTTGTTGCTTGCCTCAAGTAGTTAGGGAATTCTTTACTTCTTGTCCATAGAAGTTGTATATAATGCTGATGTGCTATCAATTTTTTATTTTTATTTTTTCCACAGAAAGAATTCTAAGTGCTTTTAATTAGTAAATGAAATGCTTTCAAAGTATAAAGTGTAAGTGGGGTCTGGAATACTTGAAGCTGAAAAGACCAGATGTAAGATCAGCATTTTTGAGGACAGTACTAAAGATAAGTTTCCAAAGTAATTACTGAAAGTGTTTTGAATAATTTCCATTAAAACGTCTTTCAGATTCAAGAACACAGCAAGGGATTTTTTTCCTTTTAAAGTACTGAGGCTAGGTCATCCTTCAAAACAATTTTTTCAAAGATTGGATCTCAGTGTTGTTAAGAAATTAATATTTTTCACTTGTTTAGCCATTGCTTTATTTTTATATATGGAGTATTTTTGCCCATAATATCTTGCGGATAGGTGGAGTACCAGAATAAGGAGAAGAGAATGCTACAGGGCTTACTCAGTTCCCTGTAAATCAAAAGTAATTAAAATAATACAAGAGCAGTGAAAAGCAGATGTAAATTAGCTTTTGGTGTCAAGGAATAGTAAAGATTTTTTTTCTGTCCAAGATGTGTGGTTTAGTTGTCTTGATCACTGGGGTTTGGGGTCTACTAAGTGTCTTTGATTATATGCCAGACATGGAAATCATTGAAAAACAACCTCTTTCAACTGTATATTGCTGAATCCCAACTGCTATGATGAAATGGAGCTGTGTCTGAATTTCTCTGTCACTCTGGGTTTTGAGGCAGTATGCTTACGGGATTTATGTGTACCTTGGAGTGTCCTTCAGCTCTAGTACTAAATGCTCACAAGACATGAGTTATGAATCCAACTTTTTGTATTTAAAGACATTGCATCCAGAAGGTGGTTAGGAACTTGATACCTGGACCTCGGCTTTTGTTTGCCACAGGAGCTTGGGCTTTATCTTCAATTAATGTAATCCTACATCTAAAGAGGGAACCTTTTTTTCTATTGATGTTAGGTGTCAGTGATGGAAGAGGAGGTAAGACAATCTGGTGTAGCTGAAAAGAATGAGATGTCTATGGATTGGGAAGTGCCAAGTCTTTGGGAGGAAAAATGAGGTTCACAGGCTCTTCTGTGTTTCTTGTAAAGTGAATATAAAGTGGTGGTCTGTGAGGAACAGGTGGCCCATAGCTGTCAGGATGCCTACTGTCCATGATGCATTTCAACCCCTGGCCCCCCATCACATGCACGCTCACAAACGTGCAAGTGAGGAGGCCAATAAAAATGGAATAATAACTGAGCATTCATATTTAGTCCGATTTGCATGTGAGGGGTATATTCATTGGTTGGACTTGGGGTGGGGTTGTCTACTGAGATATACTCTTTTAAGAGAGTATTTATTTGGCAATGTACTTTTCCTGCAGAAAATTTGGTCAGCTATGAAATTCAAAACAGTTAATTACAATTTCTACAGTAAATGGAAAATGTGTGCTGTTAAGTTTAGGCATTTGTTCTTCTCTCTTTGAACTGCATGCAAGACTTCATAGTTCTCAGACATTTAACTTCATAGGTTTCAGAGTTTGCAAGTGGAGAAAATAGAAGCAACCTTCCTGAAGTTGTCAACTGTTATAATAAATTCAGTTCATGTTGGAAAGCTGTGTTTATCAAAGTCTTGGGTTATCAAAGGCTGAATTTTATTTCTGTATTTCAGAGTTTAAAAAAAAAAAAAAGAAAAATACCCTAAAGCCCAGTCAGACATCCCCCCTCCAATAAACCAAGAATAGATTGTTAAATCTGCATTGTCTATTGGCATTTTGAAGCTTGTTTACTTAAAATTAGAAGGCACAACTTAATAATATCTAAAAAGGAAGTATTTTTAATCATGCAGTTTTATGTTTAAAGAACTCTTTCAAAAACTAATTAACGCACAACTCATTGAAAGGAATTTACTTATTGAAATAAGGTATTTTATTGCAAGTACTGATAATTTTCTGTGCACCAGCACTAAACAGTGTTTGATGGTATTGATTTGTAAAGTCAATCTGATGTGAACAGTATGTGACAGAAGTTATTTGTTATTAAGAGATAGAATCCTGTCTCAGAAAAGCTTGTCATGCTGGCGAGAAAAAATCACACAAAGTAATTTTACTTGTATCATAGTTTTTTCAGTGTTGACTCTGTTTCTGACAGCTGGCTTCATGTTAAATGTGAAGAAAGCTTTGTTTATGCATGCATGTCTTCAATGGGTTATGGACCCAAAGTTCGTTCTTTTGAAAGCAAAGTAGTTTTCTTTGGTAGCACTGTTTTTATCTAATTAAGAAGCAGTGCAGTAATTCTAATTCAAAGCATTCAGAAGAAATGTTTTGGTATGTGAGATAGTTTATTAACCATAAATTTGAGGAATTGCTGTAGTTTAGCAAGTTCAAAGCAGAATGTCAATTGTATTATGTATATTTATGAAAATAGAAATGTTGGGCTTGCTCTACTGCTTGGGTATAACTGTGATGAATACTATATAGATAGATCAAGGAACCTTTACTTTTTGAATTTGTGACGAATGACTGCATATCAGGCTATTAAAACCATTAGGTAGAGTTTTTTGAGAAACAAGAGCAACCAGAGGTTATATGGTGCCTCAGGCTATCGCTTCTCAACTTTTCTGGTTTCCACGAGGTAGCTATTAAAGAACCATAATTTATACAACTGGATTCTCAAATAAGACCCAGCAAGGTGGGCTTTAAAGGCTGACTTAATCATTCTGTTACTGTAGATACCAATCTCTTATTTCAATTTTTCAGCCTTAAGGCGAGGCATCAGCATAAATCCTTCTGTATATGTCTTTTCCTCTCAGTGTGCTTTTTATCTGCTAGTCACTTTCCTTCCCATTCTCCTCAAAATGGAGAAATTAGCCAAAAAAACTACTACTAATTAACCAGAGCTTCATGAATTTTGCTGGCTGTATGCATGTATACCTGAGTTGCTCGTGTGTTACAGTGTACTGTGTTTGCAATGGATGTCATGTTTAGTTTACACATATACAAGGAAGGCAACGTAGGAAAAGGCCACCTTGTTTCCTTGTCTTAGCTGCTGCTCCCTGGGCTGGGTAGGAGTCCTTGAAAGAAGCAGGTTGGTTGCTCCTAGGAAAGGAAAATGGTCAGCAGGGTACAGCTCCCAGACCACACTGTGACCAGGCAGAGAGGGCAAGATGCAGCAGTCTGCTGTGCCCTAGAGTAGAGAGAGGGATGCTCCAGGGAAGTGCAGGGTGCAGGTACACAGATAAGCTTCAGCAGCGAGGGGAAGAATGTTTTCTTGAGAAGCCAGAAGAGACTGAGGTAAGTTTTTGGGAAGTCCGTGAGATTTGGATTAGACAGCAAGGTAGGAGGAAAATTTTCTTATCCAGAAAGGGGATGGTTGGTGTGGGGGATATTTTGTTTCAGTCCTTTTTTGAAGTCTACTTTTTCCTAGCAGATCTTGATTTCCTCCACCTAAAAACTCTGAGTTTGTGTTCTAATGAAAAGTTGTTTAAGATCTCAGGAACTTTAAATATCCTTAAGGAAGAGGTTCCAGTACTTCCGTCTTTGGTTTGTGGAAGGGTTTTGTGTTAGCAGGCTGTAACAATTACTCTGTCCTTGAATCTAGAAGGCAACAGTCAGTAAAACTGGGAATTAAAGGAAGGAATCTAATTTTCAAAACAAAGCACTGTCTATAGAAGAGCCTGTGGATCCTACCATGAGGGTCGTCCTTTCATTGTCCCAAAATATACTAACTGAATCTGTACTTGCTTCCATACCGTCTCAAATTTATTTCCTTAAGAAGTGAGGCATCTCCATTACTAAATGTTGAACAGTAGTTTCAGATAATTCAATAAACAAAAATTCAAGATGGATACGATTTTGTAATTATTTCCATACGGGTCATAAGACGCAATTTCTGGTTAAACTGCCTAGCTCAGGCCTACAAATGGTGGCTTTTACAGTGCAACTGGGACTGCGTTGCGTCTCTGGCATGAGAGCTGGATAATCTAAAGCACTGGCTGCAAGGCAATTCAAGTAATCTGGGACTCTGGGGGCCCTGGGTTTTTCTGCATGCCAATCCCACAGTAACATGGTGAGCTGCCTGGGGAGCAGTTGTCATCTCCTGCTTATAAACTATTTCCAGATCCCTGCTGTCCTACCTCATCTCTCTGAGGTGCATCATGGTGTGTGGTATGTAGGGCTAGTAAGATCTGACATCTAGAGTTGCTGGTCCCACTCTGGACCTGACGTATGGGAATGGGGGAATGGGACGGTATTTGTAGAAATGAATGTGGGAATGTTACCCAAAATATGGTATGTGTAAACAGTCTCTGTTGCAGCTATAATTTTCTGCTTATTTCTGATTTAACCTGATTTCTGTTTACTAGTGAATCATAACAAGAATATTTTTACAGTTACTTTATTTCATCATTTAAGTTGGAGAAAGGATTTAGCGTAGTTGACATAATTTAATTTGATGGCATGGGCCATAAACAGTGAAAAGAGGCAGTGGTGCGGGTTTGTTACTTTTCATGAAAATACCCAAAGGGTGAAAGCTGCTGATTTTTTTTTGTCAATGTGCAGTTAATGATCAACACAGAGAATGCAAAAATGTCTTAGTAGAACATTTTTAAAGGAGTTATAAGAGAAGCATCTGGGAGCCAGACTTTTCTTGTGGAAACATGCCAGCAACTGTATTGTGTTTCCTTTCACTAAAGTGAGCTATGCTGAAATCCCTTGTCTTCTGTCCCTTTTTTGAGTAAGTTCATTTCTGGAATCAGACTATAAATTTGAATACTTTAACCCTGCAGATTATTAAAGGATATTATGTGATTTAAACAAGATGCTTTCTTTATGAATTCTGTGTATGTAAATATTATGTCAAGTCACATTTGTCACAATTAGGGATATGTAGTTTTCAGAAATGGCTTTTAAATTTAAATCTTGCTGCTGATCAACGAGTATGGGAAACTTTACTTGACATTTACAGACTTTTTTCTGTGTATCATTTAAATTTAAGCCTGAGAAATATAACCCCTGTACATGGTTGTCAAATAACACTGTAGTACAGAGTTATACAGTATAGATTCGTTAATTGAATATTTGATTTCTAGATGTGTTTACATAGAGAACTATTTATATTTTCTATGCAGATTTTAATAGCCACCACATTAATTTTAGCAAAACATTTTAATAATAAGGTTTATAAAATGTCATGTTGAACACTTAAACTATTTACATAACTAAGAGCTATTACGGGTTGAGAGAACAAACAAATTTATTTTAGTTACAGTGAATTCACATAAATCTTTATTATGTTTATATATAAGAATGTACTTATGTGCATGCCACACGTATTTAGGCAAGCAATCTCTAGCGCAAATTCCTGTGAAGCTACAATACAACCACGGAATCAACTTCAAAATCATTGTTTGTTTTGTCCCTTTGAGCTATTAATTTGCATTCTGTCCAGTAACTGCAACTACTTTTTTGGGAGGGGCAGGGGGGACAGAGGAGGGAGCGTTTTTTGTTAATCAGCTAAGTAACTAGATGAGCGTGTAGAAACATTAAACTCCAGAAGCTTTCCTTTACATTGTTGAGGCCTGTTAAGAGCAGTATCTTAAAATATTTTATTCCTTCTTTAAATGTTTAAGTATGGATTTAGGTAAGATGCCTATTGCCTCGATTTTGTATGCCAAATTTGAGCCTTTAGGAACATTTTTAGAAGTGGAGCCAAAATTGTGCTCGTTGGAAGCTAACATGAAACTTACCTTCAGAGATGCTTCTTTCAGGTGTGGAAGTTGTTATCTAATCTCTTGATCAAAAAAAATGTAGGTAACATTGAAAACAGTGCCTAGTGAAACTTAAGGAATTTGTAAGGAGCTGAATTCTGAAGTTGCTTATGAAATTTTCACCTTGTTTCATGGCCCATCAAATAATTTTTTGGTTTCTGAGTTTAATAGGTTCTGACCAGTTCACTCAGCATATAGGATTAGACAATTCTAAGAGACCTGATTTCTGAAAACAAATCCCTGAAATAGTGACTTTAATTGTACATACAAAGTGTCTGTGAATATAAAAATGGGAAAAGAATGAATGAGTTTCTGGAAGTGGATCTCTCTGTAATTTCTTTTATTCTTCATTATAATTATTGTGTGCATATCCACGATTGAACTTACTTGTGATGACCTTTATCTTTTCTCTTGAGAAGAATTACTATTATCAGGTCTTTCGTCATGAGGAAATAAAAAGGTCAGTGCAAACCCCATCCCTTATTTCTATGCAGTGCACATTGCACTTTGGCATATTTGTATTGAATTTTATTAATAATAATTAGATCATTTTGTCAAAGAAATTTTAGTATTCCAAAATTAAACATTCTAGATGGTCTCTCCTGGTATGTACTCCTGCTTTTCCTGCCTTTTTCTACGTCCTCTCCTTCCAAGCTTGCTATTGGTGTAACTAAGATTTTTACATACTTCTATTCCTCCTAATCCTGTCAGACTAGCTAATTTTTTCCTCCTTTAACCTTAAATTGACAAGCTGTTAATTCTTATGCATCTATGTTTGTCTAAGAAAAAAAAGAGAATGTAGAGAATGTAAAGTTGTTGCTATTTTTTAATTGGAGATTTTAAATTATTTGTTGTTTGGAAGACTAGTGCTAGGAACTGCACAACTGAGTTGATTCAGCTGTCACTCAAAACATGACTGAAGATCGCTTATTTGCAAGGAGAGCTCCAAGCAGGCACTCCAAGCAGGAAGCTGAGTTAATGAAATCTTGATATATTCATAACTAAAACCAGGAATTGCCTCTGCCTCTGTGGATTGTTCAGTTGTCCTAATGAATATATTCTGTTCTGTCATTCAGGTGACTGAGCATGTTTTTCCTCCCATTGTGATACTTTGCTCTTAAAGCCTGAAGGGCCTCGTGAAGCCCTGGAAACAGCAACTTTCATACTAACAACCTCTGTGTTTGGTAAATGAACAAAATTTGTGTGGTCTGAAAAGGATATAGTCTTTACATGAATTGGTTGTGACTGCAGAATGGGGCAAGGGCAGGGAAGCAAGGGTACTGGGACACTTGGTACTGGGGAAAGGAAAGAAAAAGAAAGAGGAAAGGTGCTAAGATATATTCAGGTCTCAACAGTAGGGAAGGTAAGTAAAGCAAAGCATGCTCCTACATTTCCTGAAAACTTGGTAAAATTATGCACAGTAGAGCGAGAAGATCCACTTTGCAACAACTGTGGATGACCTTGCTGACAATGCTCAATTTTCTGTCTTGTGTGAGAGTAACTGTTTTTCCTCCAAGGACAGAGATGTGTTCTTTTGATCATTTAGTCTTCATACTTGCTGCCCTAAAACATTATAAAAAGTACTTTCTGCTAGAAAAATATTTTGTTGTTTATTTTTTCCAGTAAACTCGTGAGAAGTCATATAGTATCTTCCTGCTTTTAAAAACATGTTTTTTTAATTCATTGCCTTAGTATAGTTCATGTGGATGGGTATGTGTGCGGTAATATAGGAGAAACGCAGTGTCTTTTTCACAGATGTATTTAGAAAGAGATTTTTTCTCACCGTTCTCCAAACTTACTCATTTCTCTCTACTACTTCACTCTGTTATTATTCTTCATAGCAATAGTTTATATGATCCAAACAACATTCTTCTGCACAAGACTAGAGAATTGCAGCCTTAAAGTGTGTTTTGTATTTGTCCCTAGTGGGACTGGGATTTTTTTGGTTTACTTCACTCTTTAGTTTAGCAAATGCTGTAACTCCAAAATGCTTTTGTTAGGAAGGGAATGTTATATCTGCTTTTTGGTTTTGATTAAGCCAAACCATAACATGTGCTTAGATTCACTGGGTGGTGTCACAGGAAGGTTGTTTTAAGAGAGAAATTTTTTTTCTCCAGAAAGTGGCTCAGTGACATTCCAAGACTCCAGTATCACTTCCTCTCCTTCTCACCTCCTTTTCCAGCAGCATTGATCCCAAGTTAATTTATAACAAAATTTACTAACCTTTTCTGTGAGGATGATAAGGGAACATTTCCAAGGGGGGCAATTCTTCTCAATAGGAGGCAGTGCTTCACTTTTAGCTGAGATGGTTGGTTTGGTTATTCAGACTGCATACACAATTGGAAGTAATGGTGGTGCACAGTAGCACCTTTTCAAGATACAAGGAGTGCAACTGAGGGGGGGGAAAAAAGTGCCGGATTTCTCAAGGAATTCAGGAAACCTCACTTGGCAAGATCTGGACAAAACGGAGTCATTTGAGCTAATCCTGTTCTATAAAGTCATTAGCTTCAGCTGTCTCGTACGTGAACTATTAAAATGCACAGACCCTTATAAACTGCTGCTGAATAGCTTAGTATGGAGTACCAAAAGAAGCCAAATGCTGTTTCCTAGAAACTTGATCTAACTTTCAGAGTTAGTGCAGGGTGTTGGACTAAGCAATTTCCACTGGTCCTTTCTATCCCAAAGTATTTAATGATTCCAGCTTTTTCACTTTGTACAGCCAATGCTATTTATTCAAGGCCATTGGGAGGTCAGAACATTGTCAATAGTAATAACAGACTTCTGTTACTGTCTACTGGTCGGACAGAGTGGTGTGTATACTCAACCTTACTTACTTTAGAATTTAAATAATGGTTGTTTTCAAAGAGCTGATTACAACTTGTGCAAGAAGTGTTAGTTGGAGGTCCCATCCAGTTTAGCTGGTAGTATATTTGAATGAAACCTTTTGCCTCCATCTTGGAATCAGACTTGGATCACATGTGTTGGAAGGAATTAGGGCTAGGAATTGGCATGGGTTGTCCTCAGCTAAAACTAAAGCATCTCAGTGTGCATAGTATTTGTCATTAAAATGTATTTTTGTATTGTTCATAACCTGGAGATCTCTTTCTGTATTCTGTTCGAATACAATTCTGTATTGTCTGTTTCCCATTGCATTTCTGAGCGCAGTGGTGACCATTTATTCAGATGCAACTTCTGCTTCTGCTTGTATTTTGATGTCGCCTCATCTGCAATCCCACTGTTTAGCCTGTGTCTGGGTGACCCGTTTCTGTCTCCGTCTCCTTTGCTTGTGTTGTGGAAATCGTTTTTTTCACTCAAGCTTGTCATGCAGGAATATAACTTCTCTGTTTGAGCTGTTGGGTGGTAACTAGCTGATCCAGAGAAGCAGGAATAAAATAACTTCTCTGAGCTGTTGGGTGGTAACTAGCTGACCCATAGAAGTAGGAATAAAATAAGAATCGTCTTCTCTTCTGTCACGGTGAGAAATTCTTACATTTACAATCTCTTCTCTAAATAGCAACCAGCTTGTTTCCCACTTCTGTCACTGTCCTGGAGGCATTTTCATCCCCAAACCATGCACCCTGGTACAGTCAGATGGAGCTTTAATAAAACAATAGTCTGCCTCCCCCTCTCTGCTGCCCCCCAGATCTCATACCATCGCTAGAGAATAGCACCTTTCCAAGCTGTTTCATTTGTTTACAGAGTGCACCAGAGTGCTACTGGGAATGCAGGGTGAAATGTCAAGAAGTTGTGTATAAATCTTCCAGTAATCTGTCATGTCCAGGAGGAACTGGGGGAAAGGGACAGATCTGTGGGAATATTGGAGGATTATCAAAGCTAGAGTTTTGCTACTTGGATTTGGAGATCTCTCCCTACAGAATGCGTGGATCTGGAGTCTAAAAGAAGACACCAGAAAGGAAAATCCCTGCCATTATAAGTACACACACTAAGGCAAGTGAGCCGGAGATCAAGCAACACGTGGAGGATTTCTGGGATATCAAGCCACTTAGGCTAAAACCCTGTAAGAGTTTGGGTGAAGTGTTACAAGCATGTACAGATGTGTATATAGTGAGAATACTGCAGAGGACCCCCTCCCCAAGGCTGGGGAGCACTCTCCTCAGGTAAGGCAGCTTGCTGGCCCTGCATAAAACAGGGTATTAATTCTTATTCCTTTGACCCCAGATGGTCTCTAGCTCTAACTACTAATGCTAGCAGAAGGTGTCAGTTTAGCCAAATTATAAAAACAATTTGTTCTTAAATTTTGTGTGTTTATTGCTCCTTCTTTGGAATTCTTACACGTTTCTCTAAACAAATACTCTTGTTTGTAAAAAAGCCAGTTCTTGCTAATTTTTTTTAAAAATTACATAGCTGGATTGATTTATGTTCCTTACTAGAGTAATAACCCATCTGTTATGGGGTTAGGTCAATTAATAAAATTATAAATCTGAGAGAGAAAAGGTCTTGACTCTTTCCCACGGTAAACATTTACTCATGTTTGAAAGTTCTTGTTTACATTTGTGCAGAGTCATTATTTGGTAGCAAAAAAGCAGTGTGGAGGAGTAATACTCCTGGTGTTACCATGCCATTGTATCTTTTACTTTTTCTTGTGCAAACCAGTATAGACCTGTGACGTTCACTGGCAGCAGTTTTTCCTGTACACACCTTTTTGTTTGCATGTGTCTGTCATCTCTGCTGAGTACAATAGTAAAGACACTGTGCTTTTTTTTTTTTAAGTTCATTATTTAATAATACAAGTATTTTTGTGGGGGTCTGTCTTACAAGACCTGTTTGTATGCTTATAACCTTCTGACACCACAGTGAGGTCAAATGAAGACATATTAATGTGTACTAGAAGTGTGTGATCACTTGTATCATTATGAAATAGATGAAAAATTAGTTCACTGCAGTAGTTTTTATCTGAACTGATCAAAACATCTTCCAATAATTTTTCTAACAATATGTGATTGGAATAACAACTTCACATGTTGTAGAGTTCCATGCTGCAGCCGAGAGGCATGTAAATGCAAGCTGCTTATTTGCAAGAAGCTTCCAGATTTGCAATATGATTGCTATGGAAACCACACAATGAAAACCTTATAACCATCTGTGTGGTTTGGTAGATTTTGCTGCATAGCTTAGCTGGTTTTGTTTACTGTTATTAAAGTGTTGAATAGAATATATTAACCAAAAACTGGGATTATCCAAGGTATAAACTAGTATTGTGCAATGACATGTGTCAGAGACTAGAATACAGTAGAATACCAATTAATAATGGCATTAAATTAGAGTCTAATGTAAAAAGATGGGTAAGTATTGTGTTAGTAGAGGAAACTGCTAAGTTTATGCATATTTATCATGGAGATACCACATTCCATTGAAGGAATGCACTGTTCAAGCCAAACTCTTACCCATTTTATACTCAAGTAGTCTGATTATTTTTTTCCCCTCCCCCTTTAAGAAAAAGAAATTGGAGGAAAAAAATCAATGGATTCATGTAAAAAACTCAGCTGGTGTAGACTTCATTGTTCATTTTTTAAATTGTGTGGATGGTAGAATCATCTATGATTGGGTGATTATTTTTCTGTTTTTTCTTCAGACTGCAAATTAAATAAGTGAATTGTTTTCAACAGCTTTCATGGACTAACTGAAAAAACCCTTACAAATATAGTTAGTTCCTTGTTGCATTGTCACCACAAGAATTTTTTAGGTTGTTTGCCATTAGAGTCTCTGAGTACCAGCATGGTATGGAACATAACCTGTATCTCAAGGGTTCTTTGGATCTACAGCTCTGGAAGTGTTGATTAGTCTCATTTTGACATAGTGAGAAGGCGGAGAAGAATATTTTCTCACTTCAGTGGTAGTGATGGTGTGAAGAAGAGATACAGAGGAAACATTGTACCAGATTATTTTAAAGGTCTGCGTGACTCCTCTTACACAGTATCTTAATAATACAGAAGGACTTCTACTGTGCTTTTTATTTTAATTTTTCATCTTTTGACTCTCTTCCATGCTGCAACACAAACTTTAGTATGTTGCATCTGACTACAGCCGTAATTCCTGGGATAACTGAGGTTCCTGTGTTTAAAGGACATCTCCTCCACATAGATATTGCTTCAGGACATAATACCAGAAAACACTAGTAAGAACCATAGGTTCTTTTCTACCACCCCAAGCCAAGCCTATTACATCTGCTCCACTGTGAGCATGATTGCACTAGCAAGTAGTGTGGACCATTTGCAACAGATTGATAAAGCACAAGTTTGTGCTGAAGACCTGATGTTCATGCTGTGCATGTTTCAGAAGAGGTTTCTGTGGAGTCACTTTAGTCTGGTTCCATGGACTGAATGCCCGTTAGCAGCTGGACCATGTTCAGTGTGCTTCTGGAGTGCCTCTTCCAGTCTAATTGCATCTGAAAGTTTGTCCTCTTTGTGACAACTCCATAGTGTAAAGCAAAGTGGGATAAGTCGGGATGGTTGGGATCCAAACCAGTATGCTAATATGGACAGCCTTTGTTTGAATTTGGGACCTTTCCAGTATTCAAGGAGCCTTGGTTCAGACATTTTGTCATCTTCAGATATGGATCTGGTGAACTCTTCTTTCTAGGAAATATGTTTTTCAGGAAGGCGAATGCATATGTTTGAAATTTTTCCATGAAACCACAATACAATCTACATGTATGCAACTGTACCTTATGAAAAAATCTCTTCAAACCTCCTCTGCTCTTTTACTTCAGTTGAAATACCCTCTACTAAAGTCAGTCCTCAGTTTAAGCTAGTCTGATGACCATGACAGTGATAGAGTTAAAATCCACAGTACATTCAACACACCAACTGATGTAGGTCCAAACATTCAGTAACATGTAATATCAACATTTATTTAATAAATGTATAATACTCTGTGTGTTGGATGAAACTGGGTTGTTCTGGGAAAAGGGAGCAATCCTAGAAAACGTGACTGATAATGGGATACTACTACCTGTGAGGGGTGTAATAGTGGTAGGGAAGCCACAGAATGACAGTGCCTCCCGGTGCTCCGGACAGCACATAGGGATGTATTTTTGCTATTCATGCTCCAATTGTGAGTGCTTAAAATAAACAAATGAGTGTACTTGGAAATGTGCAACAAGTGTTATGCCAAGTGGGGGAATACATTTGAATGCAGTAAATAGTTTGGAGTGTTTTGTGTTGTACCGCAGCTTCAGATTTCCCCCCTTCTATTGTTTTTTTTTCTTGGCTCAAATAATAGTTTATATTAATCTCAACCAGATTTTTAGCTAGTTAAGAGTCAGGCAGCAAAAAACTTTTGCTGGCTTAGTAGGGCAGAAGTTCAAAGCTCTTTGTAGAGTGAATCTCATGATGTAATTGTAATATTTGTAGGACTGTGTATATAGGTTAGCAGCAATTACGCATACTCATTTCAACAGGTCTACTCTTGTGCTTTAAACATCTGCTTTAATGTTTGCAGGAACAGTCTTGTGGATAGATTAAATTTTTACAAGGCTAAAAATCCTTTGAACTGTTGGTATAAAATTCACTCTTTGTCAAAGTAGATAGGCAATTACATAGAAGTTGCACAATAAGGAACATTTTAAAAGCTGTGAGTTCTGTATCTGTTGTCTGTCATTAATAAAATATCAAAATTAGTGGCTGAAATGTGTGCCTTATAAAGAAGTATGAATGTCTGTACAAGATGTGATGAGTAGTAAAGCCAAATAGTTTAAATGTATTAAAAGTTCAATTCTTGTTTGAGAAGTGGGTTTATCAATATCCTATTTCCTCATTCAGTACAGCAGCTTTGTCAGTTTTGATATACTGTAAAAGCCAAGATAAATCTGTTTCTACTTCCTTACGAACCTAAAGAAAGAATACAGCTAAAAACCCCCATACTTTGTTCCCTTTTTTGCCTCATCAACAGAATTGTTGACTGTGAAATGCGAGGAGCAGATCTTATGTCCCTGCCCTGAGTGGAGTGTGGATTTACTTAAGTGAGGGTGTGGGCATGAGAGAGTTCCCTGTCTGTGCCGGACAAGGAGTATGGAGCACATCTTTCGAAATTGCCTGTGGGGATTTCAGAGTTTTCCAAGCCTGCTAGCCAGAAAACATGCTTCAGAGCTGATCGCTGCCAGGCTTTCTCTTTTCTTGTCTCCTAAACTTGCACTAAGTTATATGATACAGTCTGGCTTGCTTAAAACCATGGTCAGGCGCAGTAGGCAGGAGCACTCAATGCATGGCACCTTTAGTGGCTGTGTTCCCATCATGCAGGTGTCCAGCTAGTGTGTCTGCCTGACAGTGTTGAAAGTAAGATGTCTTCTGCCTTCTATGCATAATTCTCTTAAGAACTTCTGAATTCTTGCATGGGCTGGGGCTACTTTTTCAATCCTCGATTTCCTTTTCTTTATCCTGTCAAGAAATGTATGTAGCAGAATAGAACCCTCATTCTAATTGTCTTGAAATGACTGAAAAACAGCAGAACTGCAGCTTTATATTACCGCATTCAGAGCAGAGTGAAAAGGGAAACAGATGTTCACAATTGAGATTCTGAAAGAAAGCTCTTGGAGTGTTTGGATGGGTGGGGGAAACCACAGAAATAACAACGTTCCAACTTCTGTACAAATGCAAAACAGTAAACAGGGCTTACGATCTGGAAATGTAGAGTGTGGCTTTCAGAGTGATGTGGGCTGTAACTCCTGTCAGCCGAGGTGTCCCTTCAGAGTTTCATCTGCAGTTATGTGTTTTGCAGAAGAACGTGTTCCTTCAAAGGCTGAAGTGCCAAGAAAACTGAGCCAGGAGAAAGTTACCACTGCTTCAGGTAATTTAAATCTTTCCTCTTTATTTTGTGTATGCACTTTATTTGTACCTTTATTTTCTTGTCTCTTCCCTTTGCTGTTTTAAAATAATGTTTTTATAGCTCTGTAAAGCTGTCTGTTTCACCTGGGTATTTGATAGCAGCAAAACTGCTTAGCACCACTTAGGATGCATGAAAACCACTTGAGAAGGATTTATAAAGTAAGCCAATTTATACAAGGTATTCCTTCCTGAATTACTTTGTAATGACTCAATTAGCTTTCATTTCTGCACAAAGGAGATTTAGTTGCATAAATTAGCTTATCATCATTGAGGAAGTGTCACTGCTAAAGGACAGTTTATAGATACAACATGCAGTTGCTGTCAAACCTATAAGAATGTAATATAGACATCTGTGTATACTTTGTGCTTGAGCAGAACAGACTTCTGCCATTCAGAGACTAACAGGGGACAACAAGTTGCCCAAGGGACTGGCAATGTAGACGTCTCTGAAAAGGTCAACTTGACACAGGCTCTGACAATCGACCCAAAGCTCTGTCTTCTTTGATAAAAATCAGATAAACTTAAGACCACTAATTGATCTGCAGCCTGTTTAAATGTTGGCCATGCATATCTTCATTGCATATGATTACCACAGAAAGCAAATGAATTGGGTAAGAAATGCCAGAGTCCAGTGACAGCAGCATAAAAATTGGAAAAGGACACAAATGCCCAGAAAGGCTGTGAAGGATATTCTCTCAGCTTTAGCTTGGCAAACTGCCCTTGTGCTAATTATCTCTGGGACTGGAAAAATAACTGCATACACCGTGTAAAGTCACATGGCCAGACAACTTTTCTTGACAGAAAGGTATTTCCAGTTATGCTTAAAAACAAGATATATATGTGCTTCAAGGGCACAGACCTTTAGATAAACTATTGGTGATTTGACACAGCGAGTAGAGAAGAGTTGCTTCTTATCAGACCTTACACCTTTTTGAGATCTGCTGCATTGTAACTGTGACCTGCACTGACATGCAATCTGGCTCTCCTTCCCCCATCGTACATAATACACATAATTCTTTCAGGGCTGTCAAGGAAAGGGTGGGCAAGAAGAGTTCCTTTAGGAAGTAGCTCTGCAGTGCTCTTCCTGTTGCAACATGTGGAGAGGAAACAGAGGCCTGATTTCCTGACCCATACAGGAAAGCAGGAACAGGTTGCTGTGAGGAGTTTTGGGTTGCTTTTCTTGGAAAGGAAACAAGAGCCAAGTCATCAGATGCTGTTAGCATTGTGCTCTGCTAAAAACATGTGTAAAACAAAATGACTCATTACAGCCTTAACATTTAGTACTCATTTAGACATTACCGTAATTATAAGAGTGTGTTGTCATAATGGAGCGTGGGGTCAATCCAATTATAAAGTTGCCAACAGCGGGGTTTTTTTGCCACTAATGTATCTTCTTGAAGTTCTAAATGGTCATACTTTTAAGAAATCAAACCTTAGCACCTTCATTTCTGAAAAGTTTCAACTGCTATGAGAACAGCTTTATTAGTCTTACTAGTATTTGCATAATGTCCTTGAAAATACCATAACAGTTCTCCCCAGATATCAGATTCATTTCAAGCTATAATTTTCTGATCTGATCTGATCTTACTTAGTTAACTATTTAACACTGGAAATTTGTTTGACTGTTAGGGCTGAGTTGACATGAGTATTTCTGATAGGCATCACATCATATATTTCTAACCTGACTCAAGAATATTTCATGATTTTCCACACAAACAGTGCATACATTCTTAAATTTAATCTATTGCCTAGCTTTACTAAACCTGAATTTCAGAGAAAATATTCTGCAAATTGTCTGTGAGCTCAGCCTGATAAGTGCAAAAAAACCCCTTTCTTTTTTCCTACTCTTTTCTTGCCCTGACTTCTCTCTACTTCAATTAATGTGCAGGCTTGAGTTCTTTTTATTCCTTCAGTCTTGATGCTGACTGTTGCTGCTGGATATCTTTACATTAATTGCTGGTGACCTAATTATTTAAAAATACCAAAGTGTTGAAAAGTTTCAGTTATGTAATATGGCTTGCTGGGTCTTTTTTGCTACCGCTATCTACCCATTATCATTTCCACAATCACTGTTTCAGTAAGTGTCATGTTCTGTGCTGTCTCAGTGTAAACACCTTGATTTTAGAGTAACTGAGGAACAGTAGGCGAAGTGAGAAAGACTATACTGAACAGATCAGGCTAGATTAGAGGTTGAGTCCAAATAAATACACTACAATTATTTTGCCCTTACTTCATAATTTTTCTGGGGAAAAAGGGCAAGTAAGTAAGTAACAGGTATTCTTTGCCATTTAGGACATCGTCAGAACAAACAAATAACTGTGTTCTTTAACAGGGTGTGTCTCATTGGGCATTGAGACTCAACACTGAGAGTCTAAATCACTTGTGTAAGACAGAGTCATTCTGGTAGTGTTAATTTTGAACTTCGCCTATCTCTTTATCTTTAAGCCTTCAGTATGGTAAATTTTGAGCACATCGTCACCAAAAGGGGATACAGTTCACCTCTTTCAAATATTGTTAACTAGCCCAGACTAGTAGTCTTCAAATCTGACGCTATAAACTTTTGAAGAATCTGATCAAGAGTCAAGGAATATGAATCAGAATGGCAGGCTTTTGGCCAGTTTAATATACTGGGCTGTGGACCATGGTGGTGAAAGGTAAACGTACACGTGTTCCTTCGTTCCACAAGCAATGCGTAAGCAGATAGTATAACTACTAGCTCTAAGTCACTATTGTAGTAGGGTTTGCTAACTTAGATGCCATCAATGTTAAAATGGAAGATCTGTGGAAATCACGCACCGTCACATTTATTCTAATGTTTTAAGTAGTGCATTTCGAACCTTGGGCTGTAATTCCTGTTTTTGTTTTTATCAGTTTAGTGTTCTGTCAGGTTTGTGCTCAGAAATGGCAGGTGCCAAAATTATCACAAGGTAGGGGGCAGGAATGGAACAGCCTGAAGTTAGATTGGTTTAGGCTGCAATGGGACAGCACACTTATATCCCTCTGAAATATGCACTCTTAATCTGTTTTTCCAGGTTTTGTTGTTTTCTGTCTATTGAAGCTGTTAGAATATTCTTATATTTTTTTTCCCCTTGAGTAATCCATGGGCATTCTGAAGTTTTAAACAGTCTACAATATTTGAAGTGCATGCTTGAGTGATATACTTGTCTGATTTTTTTTACCTGAACTGTTCACCTTTCTTTCTTCAAGCATGTCTTGTCAGGTGCCAGTATTTTTCAGTGAAATAAGCAGTCTGAGCCTACCGTCAGGAGGGCTGGCAGCCGTTGCTGTTTGATCTGTCAAATAAACTCTGAAGTGTTTTCATCAGTATATTGGACAAAAACATCTGTTGTTCCTATTACTGTTACTGGAAAAACAGATATGGCAGAAGAAAACCATGAGGAATTCTTCATAAAGAGTTTTGGAAACTGTAGGATAGTTGTTCATCCAGATAGCTGTCCTGGAATGAAAGAAATATTTCCTGGAGAAACAACCTATCCAAAATCCTGCTCAGCCATTTCTTGTGATTGGTAATATTAAAAGCAGTGGGTAGGTAAAAACAAACTGCTTTCTACCCTCCACCACACATTTAAATTTTTTTAAATCACATCTTATTCATACTTGTGGCCTAAGTGACCATGCCTTCAAAATACGACAGACTTTGGTTTTGCGATTATGTCATCATGGTATTTTTCAGGCACACAACATTTCACAGTGTATAAGAATAGAGTGTAGTTGTGACAGAGTAATGCCAGCGAATCAATACCTTTTGAATTTGAACTCTAATGGGCACATAAGTTCTTGATGCTAAATTCACCAGCTGTTTTCAGGTATTACATGTGTTTAATAAGCTCCATGTAATTTTATTACCATATAAATACCAAATTCCTTTACCCAGGTCTCCTGGTTTTGTTTTATTCAGTTCTTCAGAGGCAATCAAATGAAATTTGGTAGGATCCTCCCCAACTGAAAGAGGGGATGAAGTAAGAAAGAATGGGCTTGTGTTTTGCAGAGGTTTTTGCAGCTTTCTTTTTGTTCTACCTCTGTGTTTGTGAAGCACTATGAATCATTTTATGAAGCATTTTGCCTGTTAGATGTATAGATTCTGAAGTAAAATTTACAGTTGGCTTTTATGCATGTGTAGTTGCACTTAGAGAATTTGGAGAAACTTGTGCTGGTGGGTACGAGAGGGGATTTCGAATTCGAAATTAACACTTGTTGGAAGACCAGCATAGTTATTCACAAACTTACACTGGTACTTTCTCTCCCTGTTTTTCATTTCTGTGCTCCTGGTATACCGGTATATGTTTTTCCAAGAAATGTGGCTTTCTGATTTAAACAACTCTGTCTTATGTTGAATTCACAAATGAGGGCACAGAGCCATGGTTAGTCTTTGGGCAACATCTTCGCTATTGCAATAAGCTTATTTTAAAATACGTCTTTTCCAGCATTACCATGTTATTAGCTGAGTTGCTTTCCCACTTTAAGGCTTCATTAAATGCTCATCATGAACATCTAGGGAGAGATACGTCTCACCTGTTGTGGGATCTCTTCTGTGGCTGATGTTCCCCATGTAACTCCCATTAGTGATAACAGGAGTTACTTAAGGCACATAAAGGTAAGAACAGACCTCAAAGTGATAAAGGTCAGTGTGAAGAAACATGATTCATTTCAGTGCAATTCTGAAGAAGTAAAAGTCCTGATTAATGTATTTTAAACCAAATCAATAAGACAACGGCTGAAAGATTTGAAAGGTGGGATATACTGAAATAGCTCTTTTAGTTTTTTCTCATGTGGGCTTACATTATCTTTTATGAGAGAGTGCTGGGAACTGTGATCAGTGCAGTATCAAAAGACTGAGGAGAGATTCTGATTTAATATTTATCACAAATTAATTTGGTGCTAACCTGTGTTACTGATTATAATTGTCTAATGCTAAATAGGTGAATAGTGAGCTGACAAATAGGAAGGGCCAAAATTTGGAGGTGCAACGTTTCAAACTGCTTCCTCATTCCTCTTGAAATTATTCTATGTATTTTACAATAACCAAATGTCCTATTTCTGAATGGTTGGGAGTTTTTATATATGTATATATAGCTGCTTTTGGTGCGATGACAGAAGAATTTGTGCACTAGTAGTCAGAACGCCCCCTAGTGCTCTATAGCAAAGTGGTAGCTACTAATCACCAGTTTATGGAAAACTAAATGGTGGCTAACTTGCACAGCAGCTTTAAATTCAAGGTTGTGAATATTTAGCCTTATGACAGTATTGCCATCAAAACAAGATAGCACAGAACACAGACTGAAGTGGATAAACAGAAAACAAGCTCTTCTTCCTCATACAGAGAGTATTAAAATTAAAATCTAAGTATTTGTCAAAATAGAAAAAAACACAAGTTGAATACCGCTATATTTTTTTAATAGCGTGACACTTTCTCTTGCTTGATGCTTGGTATTTTAGCAGGATTTTTTTCAGTAATAAAGTGAACCGATCATGATTAAATTGTAAACTATAAATAATGGTGTAGAGTGCTAACGACATGCAAATGTAACTGGTATATGTTGGAATAACTAGCAAGCCTGCTGTTCAAGGATCATATAACAAAACTGACAGCCTTGATCCAGCCAGTTCAGTGATATTTATGTTACCAGAATTAGAAGATAGCTTTCCAGTGATGTAAATTATTAGTACATATACATTCTGTCTGGTTAGTGTATACATAATGTAACTGGTCATCTTAGTGGTATTGCTTACATTCTTTTTGCATTAACTCATCATGCTCCATTCTCATGGAATTAAAAACAGGAAATAGTTTGCAGTGTAACAGAAGCACCCAGTGTATTTAACCGTGTGTAAGCGCTGTGTTTCAGTAGATGTACTCTGTATTGTAAGTGTATGACAAAGCATTTATTACTGTGTTATTGCCGTATTACAGAGCAAAGAGTGCTAAATAATCAATCAGTTAATGGTCTGTATGGCAGCTTGAACACAGCACATCCATTGTGCTTATGCTGTTAGAAGGATGAGTTTATGACTGCAGTGTAGTTGCATGTTTAGCCAGAGCTTAATGTCCTAAACTGGAGCTGACACAAATATTTTTAAAATGCAGCTTCAGCAACAGTTTCCAAGTTCTCCAATATTTCAGAAGGAACAATCAAGGATTATCTCAAAGGTTCTCAGAGAAGTTATTTAGTTTTGTTGGAACAGGAGAGGGAGGGGGAGCGTATCACAAAATACTTACTTTGGCTTCCTTTCACAGATTATTATTAATTATATTCTAGCAATTTTATCAGTTTCAAGTTGAGATACAAATATGGCTTGCTGGAAATACATTAGTAGAGGAAAACTAGCTGCTTTAAGTTGCAGCTGGAAAATGCTTTGAAAACCTGTAGCTACATGTCTTTAAGTGCTACAACTTGCCAGTGGAGGAATCGCACATTAAACTTGTTTTCCACTTGCTTTTGTGGTATGAAGGAGCTGTTTCTAAAAAGAGGAGTAAGAAATGTATGCTAATAAATTGCTTTGTAGTATCTGGAGATCTAAAGAGTAACTTTAGTCCCTCAATCTTTATCCTTTTGTAATTAGATGCTGTTTTCTTTGCAGATGGCAAAAATACCGATTACGCCAATTTCTATCAAGGTTTGTGGGACTGTACAGGAGATGTACCTGATGAGTTGACATTTAAACGTGGTGATGTTATCTACATTCTCAGCAAGGTACGGTGTGCTACTGGGGCTACATAGTTGTAAAAAGAGAGCCATGGCAGAAGGGCACATTCCCACAGTTCTATGGGGGGAAATTGGCACTCCCTTTCAGATCCTTTGTTTGCAATCAGATATTCACTGCAATTAATTATTTTGTCAAATGAACTATAATCACATTTAAAACATAGCCGTGTAACAGGAATTAACTTAAAAGCATGTTTATTTACTTGTTAAATCTTGGCTACCATTTGTTAGCTGATTTAACAGGAGACAATGTGCTTTCTGCTTGTAAAAGTTAACCTTGTAGAATTTTAAATTATCGTGTATGTTATGTTTTTTGTTTCCTGTTTTATATTCCTGACTGTGCTGATTCTGACTTTTTGGGCATCTTGCTACAGAAGATGGTTTGTTTTTTTGAACTATGCTTTCGTCTTTGTATGTATATTGTAATTGTTCTGACAGCTCAGATTGCAAATTTGTTTGCTCTGACAGATTTGGACAATTTTTAATTTACTGCTTTCCTGTTTACAAAGCAAATGAGAAATATAATTCCTCTCATCTAAAGTGATGATAAACAGTATAAGCATGAAATTTTATTCTACTTTAATGTTAGTTAATTTTCTTAATCCTCCCCCCCCCCCAACCAAAACTAAAACCTCTCCTAAAATATATATCTCATGATCCATTGAAGTCTACTCCTGAACAATTCATCAAAGGAAATTTATCTTTTCCCCACATATTAGAAAAAAGCTGAGCTTTTCAAGTTCTCATTGAAAAAAACACCTTTTAAAATATATGTAGAATATATATCTCAGATGTAATTGCCGTTCAGTATAATTAATGCCAAAGATATGGTAGGCCATTGAAATATACAAATACGTGCATGAAAGCTAAAGGCATCTGTTTGTCTTAGTTTCAAACTCTTCAGTTTTGTCACAATTGCTTTAAATCTTCCGTGATACCTTTAACTGCAATGTTTCCGGATAATAAATGTAACAGCTTCTGTTTAAATAAATTTAAGATTTATGGATAGAAAGAAAGTCCTATATAAAAATATAGAAGATATATTACTAATGGTAATGTGACCATGTATGTCTTTTGAGGTATTTCATTGTCACTTAAACTAATAACTGAATTGCATTACTAAAGGCCGGATAACACTCTTGGATTGGGCAGACTTTCAAGCAGTTATACAGCACTGAAGAATGGTACTAATTTAAAATAACCACCTCTTTCCACTCCCCCTCCCCCAAAAAAGCCCATGAACAAACAGATTTCACTGCACAAGTTTGGCCTCTTTGTGGGTTGTGCTCTTCTGGTACAGTATGGGGACTAATAAAATCTTAATCTTCAGTTTGTAGGTGAAAAAATAATTTGCTACTCCTTCCCCCAAAGAATGAGAAATTTAATTTAAAAAATGGAGCAGAATAGAAAAACAGTAGCTTAAGCTGTCCTCTGTATATCAACTGCCTTGTGGTCATGCTGTGATTAATCCATAATCGGTCCTTGAAACAGGCTTGCTGCTGCTCCAGATATATAGAGCCTCTCTCTTTGGGAATGATTTCTACTGCAAAATACAACCCAGAAAATTCAGCCCTGTTTCACTTAAAGATTGTTACAGCTTTTTCAGAAAAATGAGTGTTGGCCACTACTGTCAGCTCTGAATTTAGGGTCCTTGGAGGGGAAAGTGCCAGAGAATTATCCATCTTAACCCTCCACTTGATTCAGTTTCAAGGTCTGATCATTTACGAGCTCTTTGTTTGGTAAGTGAAAATATAACCAAAGGAAAAGTGAACCTAACCATCCTGAAGTGGGTCAAGACTTTTCTTCAAAAAATATTTCCTAATCCACTACATTAATACTTGGGTTTTGTGGCAGTTGGCAGGAACCCTTGGCAATTTTTTTATTTTTTCACACCATCTAGTGGTTGAAAATGAGAGATGCAGGTACTGACAGGAGACGATGTGTATGGATCCAAAATGGTGTCATAAATTCAGCTTCAGCTTGAACCTAGCTATGGCTTTATTGCCTTTCTATCATATGTCAGCCAGGTATGAACATTACTCTTGAAAATCACATTTGGCTGATAAGGAAGTAAGTACGGGTATAGCAGTATTATAGTAGGAAGGGTGAAGCATTAACAAAATATCGAGCATATTTGTGCAACATGTAATAGTTCTTTGTTTTACAATGAAATATAAATGGTATAGCTTGCTCTGACGAACGTGATAAGATAGATATTTGTCTCTCCCAGCAATAATTATGCCAAAGCAATATATTTTTACCTGCTTTTCACATACCTTTATAGAAATTAGGGGAAAAGTGGCTATTTTGTTTCCAAGAAATGAGATCATTCGTACAACAGAAGTAATTATGAACCAGTTTAGCAAATTTGGGCATTGTTATAATTTAAATAAAGCAGGAAGAGCAATATGTTACATGTAAGTTTCTAGGTGAATGCCTTTTAGAAGAATGATCAAGGTTTCAGTTTGGCAACATTTACTTCCTAAAATAGCTAAGCATTATGCAAAGACAAATCCAACATAATTTGCTTTAAACTGAGCATCAAAATTCGATGTTAGTGCAGTGAGCATTATTTGCATGCTTATACTCTGATAATACAAATACCTGTGCCCGACTAAAGTAATTACTGTAGAAAAGCATGTTTTCCTTGTTTTAAAGGTGCATTCAAAAACTTTTTTAGCTATTACCTAAATATTTATGTCTATTGTGGCTTTTGTGTGGCAGCAGCCCTATGGGCTCTTACAAAAAAACCCCAAACCTTTTTTCTAGGTTTTTCTACCTTTGAGAGTTTCCTTCAGAAGTTGAGTTTTTAATCTGAGCAGAATTAACAGAACTGTTGCAATAGTACTTATTAACTTTTATTTATTTAAAAAAATAGTTAACTTTTCAGATTAATTGATCAATGTATCTGTACAGATAAACTCATACTATTATCATCTTAATTTATAATATTATTGAATATTTAAGTGGCTTTTATAACTTAGGCTATGAACCATGTGAACTTTCAGAAAACTATGTACCCCTCTCCTGCTATGCAGTAGAAAACATCTTATAGCTCTACTGATAGAGGGACTCTATTAATAAGATTTCTTAGTTAATATTGACTTCTTAGTTAATACTGACTATTAGAAATGCAATACTTGGGCGTCCTGTTTTCTAAAAGGATGATTGTTCTTAACTCCTGCTCATTTACAGGCTTGCCTTTGCTTTCAAGCCCATATGATAAATGGGGAAGGAAACCGTGACATAACAATCCTTTTTATAAATCTTCCATAGCTCCACTCAAGAAATCAATTTCCAGAAACAAAGACAACTGTGAGTGGAGGTAGCCTTGGGTTTTTTTTTGTTGGTGGGTTGTTTTTTTTTTTTGTTTAAGTTTGGTATGCACAATTTATGCAAGTACAGCACTTGCAGTATCTGTTTGTTTGCTTTAGGTGCATGTTTTGTGTTGGGAAATTCCATAGTTTCATCAGCCAAATGCAATTAGTAATGGAAATTTACTTAGATGTTAGCAGGCACCTGCTTAGTAGAATTACTGTCATTTCTTAACTTTTAAGCTACTTTAATTCCTATCTCATTTATATTTATATTTGCATTAAAACAACAAATAGTACTTCAAAATCAGAAATTATATCTCAAACTGGAATTCTTCCCTGTTATTATTTCAGTATATGCCAATGCAATATAATGCTGCTCACTCTGGTATTTATGATTCATGGAAATCTCACCTTTGAACCCTTTGCTCTAGAATTTTCTGTGAAAGTAGAGTGTTAACTTGGTATCTAGATTACCCTTTATTCAGTAGTTGTACATTTCCAGTGTGGCAGATTTTTTGTTTTTTCAATACAAGAAATGTCTGTTAAAATGCTCACATCTCAACCTGTATTTTTTGCTTAGTGAAAAGACAAACAAAGAAATCTCTATAGCTCAGATTACTGCTTATGAAATAAAGTACAACTTAACAGTGCAGCTGTTTCATAATCAGTGTGAGCACTTTGTACATTATCTGTATAATCTTCATAAAATTTATTTATTCAGTATTTTTCAAAAAGATGTGAAAGGCGACTAAAATCCTTTTTTTGTCTGAAAAAACAGGCTGTTTTCTGACTGACCATACTGAGATCCGTATTTATAAGTACTTTCTCTTTCCATGACCATACTGCCTATGTCTACCTTAGCAAATAGGGAGTACCAATAGGAGCAGATTTGCAGAGTGAAACACTTAGTGCTGAGGCCCCGGCATCCACGCCATGCATTTGCAAAGGGGTTTGATGTCCGAAGAGGTCTAGCCTGGTTTTGTGGAATGAGAACACATTAGTGGTTGGAGCACATTCAAGTGCATCTTCCATTTTAGTTTCATGTAAAAGAAATGTAGCATGTGTGCTCTGAGACTGATGGCTCTGCGAAGTGAGCCAAGGTGGGAGCATTGGGAGAGTCACTTCAGTGGGATGCTTCTGATCAAAACTAAAATGCAATATGAAGTTGTACATTTCCTTCTTCTGGCTTGTTTAGGTATATTCCTTCCAGGAAAAAAAAAAAAAAGATACATGGCTAAACATAAGATAGGAGCAAAGGCCTTTAAATGGAAGGTTAGTTAAGATAGACTAATGCAAAGTGACTCTAGGTCTGTTGGTTTGCATACTGATAACATGTAAGCATTTACCTACGTGATTAGAAAAAATTTTGGCATTGTGTCATCTAATGGAAAATAAAATGGCTCTTCTATTATTCCAGGGTGTTTTCAGGGGCCAGTTTTGGTTCAGAATTCAGTCTGCTTACCCTGATTTATATTGGAACTCTTTAATTGGTGTCTATTTTGTCTCATGTCATTGCAGGAAATAAAACCTAGTAACGCAACCGTACAATAAATCTGAGGCTTATATTCTTACAGATGACCATTTTATTGCTGTCTTAAAACAACTCTACTACCTGTGAAGAAGTCTCATTCAGTTATCTAAAACATTTGTCATTTTCTGCTTTTTAAAGAAAATGCTGTTCTGTGCCAAAAATGGTCCCTGGTTGATAGTGTATCATTCAGCAATTACACCAAAGGAAGTTCTAAAATTTTTTAGCTAGTCTGAATCTCCTGGATGAATTAGAGGTGTTTTAAAATATTATCTTGCCAAAATTGCCCCCCAGGATATTCTTAAAAAAAAATTTCTCCCTGCTTGCCGCACATGTCTAGCTTGATAGGAGAGGCTACTTATTTTAACCCCAAACAAGGCTAAGTTAATATTAACTTATTATATTAACTTAAATCTTAATATTAACTTATGTTTTGCTTTTCAGTTTTAAAGTTTGCAGATCTTCAGCCCATAAGTTAATATTACTTACAGTGCCACTGGAAGAGGGCAGGAGAAAAATCTTGAATTCACACACTTCAGTTGTGTTTTTTTAAAATGCAACTCCATTGTTTTCTTCGAGGCATTGAAACACGATGATTTTCAGCAACTTTTTAAAAAACAAAACAAATTAAAAAACCACCGCACAAACACAAAACCCATACCATATGTATTGAACAATAGGGGCTAATTGCACAAGGACTAGATGTTCTCAACTTTTGCTGAAGTCAGTAGAAGTTAATGTGGTGCAAAGCATCTGGAGATCCTCATTTATGCAGAGGATCTGTTCTAAAGGTAGTAGAGACTGTTCTGGAAATCCTCTTGCATATAAACATTTTCTCTTCTTGCATGTCAAAATTCTCTTCTACATAGTACAAAAATCTTGGATTTAAAAGATACCTGTAAAAAACAAGTAGTGTATTTCTACCTACTGTGTTTTCCCCAAGTGCAAAAACTTTTATGATCAGTGTCTCATGGAGCCATAGGTACATAGACATCGGTGCAGTGAAACTGGTGGGATGGGGACAAGGAGAAGCATCTGCTCACGGTGCGTTCAGTTGAGAGCGTTTAAGGAGCCTGTAAACCCTGGTGGGATTTTCTTCCCCCGCTATCGGAGGATGCTGTGTGGAGAGTGTTTTGCCAGCGTGTTAAATGTTAAGTCGTAACCTCTTCCTTGCTGCCCTGTGAAACTACTTCATTTTGGTTAATAAATTTCTGCTGGGGAAAAAAAACCCTATCCACTCTTCCAGACAGTGAAAACACAGAAGTGGCTTAGAAAGCATTTGGTCATTTGTTAAGGTGGTTGTTTCGTGTTATTTGGCATGATATATTCCACTGCCCTGGCGCTTGTCTTCAGGGGTTGCGGTGGCCCCTTCCCCCCCGCCCTGCCTAGCGTTGCCCGGTATGGCAAATGTGCTCCCAGTCACATGGCAGAGCTGCGGCCGCACACTTGTGCATTCTCCTCATTGCAGGGCAGCTGGATCTGGCCCTGCCCCCCTCCCCTATCCCTCTGTTTGCCTTGGAGCAATTCATTTTGCAGTTATTGAATTTCTTTGGAGAGTTATTTTCATACAGCGAGCATCACAGCACCTCTGGATCTTGATAGCATTTCTACATAAGGAGAAAGAAGCTTTGTGTTAGTAATTACCTAACATTGTCAGGAGCTGACTGCAGGCCTCTTTCTAGTGATAACAGAATAACCACATAATATAGCTTTATAGCACATGATTAATAGAAAATAATTACACATCCTACAAAGGGATGCAATATTTCTTATAAATTGACTACAATGGTTTCCTGTAGATTAAAGGACTCTTCATTATTTTATCAGTCCTTCTGAAGTATAGTCGCTTGCCTATGTTAGCAGTGATGTTAAGAGCTGAATGCAGTGAGGGATACCAGATGGTAAACCCAGTGGTACCTGAGATCTGAAGCTGGAGCTTGCAAAAGCACTGTGCTTCCCAGCTCTTAAGAATTCATATAAAACTCCTAACCGTATTCATATCTTTCTGTGTATTAATCATTATTTCCCACAAATGTGGGCTTTAGACTTTTATTCTGCACATCTGAAACAGCAGTAATAGACATATGGACCTCACAACAGCAGTGTATTAATTAAATTATATTGCTGGGAAGGAGTTTATAATTGATAATGTTGATAGAAACAATACATCAATTCGGATTTTATATGTGACTTGAAGAAAGGACTGGGGAGGACTGCTTATCTGCCTGACTAGTAAGCACTCTTCTGTGGTACTGAGGACAGAAAGGAGTGGTTAGCAGTGTAGAGAGAAATGTCTGTACTTTAATCAGTTTAAAAGGGAGTGCTATCTAATTATTCTAAAACCTGAGATTAAAGTTTTATATTCTTGGTAGCCAGGTATCTGCATTATATTTTTGTTCAGACTTCTATAGACTGCAGATAGTTTAATTGGGATTCATGTTGCTCTTGAGACCCATGCAAAGAATAGTAATGTAAAGTAAAAGCTTCTGTGTTGCAATATTGTCTGTATGGTATAATGGTTGCAGTGAATCCTTAAATTAGTTTACTAGTCTGTTACATCAACATTCATTTCATCTTCTCACTTAGCTTCATGCCAGAGCAGTAAGTGGTGTATTAGTAAGCAGCAAAAACCGGAAAGTTTTCAAAACAGCAGCATGCTTTTAATTTTAATTTGAGGTATCTGAATTGTTTCTTTAAAAACAATTTTTTCTAAGTTCATGTAGTGTTGCTAAGTGAAACATTTTCAATGGATAATGTAGTCCACAGGCTCTTTCTATGCCATTTGTCATATGCAATTTAATGACCGTTTAACTAAGCCACTTCCCTCATTTCATGTATTGTTTGCTTTTTTGGCTGATGTCTAGCAAAACTTGCTTAATCACTCTTGTCAGTCACTTCATGAGTTCCATGTAACAGCTTAAAATCTTTTGTTGCTTTCTCTTGGAGAGATTTATTGCTGAGATTCCAGTAGTATACGTGAGTACTGTTCCTTTCAGCAATTTCCCACTTCAGTTTAGAAATCCAGTTTGTATATTTAACCAGTGTATTGTGAGATAAAACATAGATTTTTAAACAGGCTGATCTGGAACATTATAAACCTCAGCGTCAGGGTATTATTTAGCCTTTAAGGATTTAGGGTATAATGTGTAGCCCCATGGGAAAGGTTCTTAACTTCTGTGGAGAGCAGTTTGCACTGAAGATCAGGTTCAGATACCTCTAGACTTTCAGACCAGACCCGTGCCCAGCAGTCTGTTCTGCAGTGGAAGGTGGAAGAAGGTGGAATTATTTTTGCAGCTTTCTAGTTTGTGCGTTCACGTCATAAATGAAGGTTTTCCTGCTGCTTTTTATGTGGATTTTCTTTAAATCGCACTTACTGCAGTATCTTATGGATGGCAGGATAGTCTTCTAAATCACCAATTCACTGTGAAGAGAAGGAAGAAAATGTTTAATTTAAGACTGGTGTTCAGCCTTCCACAATAAGAAAATATGAAAGTGCGTGTGTGCCTGCATGCAAGCGTGGTTTTTTAAAAAAAAAAAAAAAAAAAAAAAAAAAAAGCCTGGGCCTGCATATGAAAGCGGGCCATCAACAGGGCTTCATCGTAGTTAAGCACAGGGAGAGCTGAGTACACTAAGCACCTCATAGGACCCTAGAGAACTCTCGACCAGGCCAAATATGCCAGCAGCAAATCATTATAGCTCAGGCTCTAATGAAACTCCATTAACCCTTAAGCTCCACTTGACTATTTATAACTGAAAAACTTTATCTACAGTCAAAATAATAGCTTCATCTCAGTAGGACTATTAATTCAAAATCCTACAGCCTTTTGCTTTTCTCATCAGAAGAGCAGCGTAGCAGGAAGCAGATGTTGCTTATCAGAGATATCTGTGTATTTTGTATTTTCCATGTTTGTTCCAAAGTAATTTCTATCTTGCTAATCATTCCATTTTGAATGGGGTCTCTGTTTTAATAATGCTTCATTTGTAACTCAATATATGTGTGTGTGCAATTTCAGCTGTTACAATTTATTGAACCGCTGTTGGGATTGATCTTAAAATATTTACCTCATAGGAAAAAAATTAAATTTGGATCCCACAATACTCTTACTTGGTATTGCTTTTGGAAGATATTATTTCTTTAAACTATTATAATTCATTTTGTTTCATATTTATCTCACTAAGCCTAAACAAATTTCAAACAAAAGTACATTAGTCATCTGTCAGACATATGAGATCTGCCGTAGAATTTTCTGCAAGCCTAAAGCAATAGTAGACTTTGTCCGTAGAAAGAGATTATGTCTTAGATATATGGTGTTCCCTTCATATTTGAGCGAAGTAGTATTTAAAATAAGTTGATTGTAAGTTTCTTAAGAGTTTAGCCTTGTGATACTGAAAGAATCCCTGTTGATTCTTGTATGTCAACATTGTGCTATTAGATTTGAGTTACAAAGATAAGATTTTTATATTTGTGATGAATACAGGATAGAGAGGGCAGCTATTTTAGTAGGTGTGATAGAGAAGCGTGTCTGTAATTAAGAAATTTTCCTGAGTATGCCTGGCCTTTTTAAAATTTAACTTTTATCTTTGCCTAACTCTGCATGTGAATGCCTCTAACAAAAAGATATAATGTTTTAATTTTCAGTTGAAATGATTATAACTGTATATAAGAGAAAGCATCCATAAGGAGTTGCATACAAAACTCTATTGCATTTATATCAGACTAAAGGTTAATATTGCATATTGTTTTCAATTAGGAGTACAATAGATTTGGCTGGTGGGTAGGAGAAATGAAGGGAACCATTGGCTTGGTGCCTAAAGCCTACATAATGGAGATGTATGATATTTGAGAGGCCTGGGTAAGTACATTTTAATCCAATCTTCTGTAATGGCTTATATGTTCCCTTGTTCTCTGTTTCATAAGTATTTCTTTCCTGGAACCTCTGTAGGAGTCCTGTTAACGTAAAGATTATGGCAAAATATGTTGAAGGTTCAATTAAAGCACTTTTTCTGGGATTCTGTATGAAATATTAAACCACAGTGTACAAAAGATGATGTATTTTATAACTACGTTCCTTTTCCAGATTTTTTTTTTTTTTTGTAAAATAAAATTGGTGTGCTTTCTAGTTAGTTTTGTTACTTTAGTAATATGTATGTATCTGTCTGTGCAGAAAACTGTGGAAGGGGATAGATATTTGGGCTGGGTTTGATACACGTGTTTGAGGTTTTTTGGTTAATGATGACCTTTCAACTTCCCTCTCCCTAATCAGGAGAAATCTGCACTTGAAATCAGGAGTGGTGTGCAGCTGCAGTTTACAGACCCAGCCTCTGGAAGAAGAAGATTCTGCCGTACACGTTTTGTGGTTTCAGTGAATGTAGTCAGATCGTTGCCTTGTGTATACTAAACATTAAAAACTGTAATTGATCATAATTCTGCGGAAATGTTCTTCTTAGCCACTTTTTATAGAATTGTAATGCTAGGAAATGAAATAGATGGTAATTAACATATGGGGCACAAGCAGCCAAATAGTGCCTGTTGCTCTTTTCCTAAGCAGCACTCTGTATAGCTAGAGGTTTGTGTTCTTTCAGGGAATTTGGCTATGTTTTCCTGTTCCTCAGATGTAGAAAAATTAAGCTGAACTTTGAAAGTAGGAAACTGTTACTCAGTTCATGCATGCATTAACCTTTTAATGCTCACTGTACATTTTGTGCAGTTTCCTAGGAAAATCAAGGGAAATTTATGTGTAATATTGCAAGTCTTCAGGGTATTCCGCTTCCAAATGTTTTTGTATTATGTTTTAGCCAATGATTTATTTTTCTCATATATTTAGTGTTGTTGTTGTTAATTAATATTTTGTTACCCAAAATGAAAGCTTGGCTCTTTTGCTGATGTAATAAATCAGTCTGTGTGGTAATACTGCCCTGATACCGTTCTGACTTGGAGGTATGAATTACGTGAAAATTTGTACAAAGATAATATATTAAACCCCACAATTTTTGCTAAGTCAACATGAGCCAAATGGCAGGTAAGAATGATTTTTTTTTTTTTCCATGGTAGTGTGAAGTACTTTATCTGTACCTTACAGATACTTTCACAGAGTCAAATCTGGATACCTTGTTGGTATGTAGAATTCCTGATACATGTTGTGCAACAGACGTCTTCAACTCGATGTGGGTTAATAACGGCTACGTGCAGTCGTAGTGTCAAATCCAGAACTTTGTGGCTAAAAGCATCAGCTGACACATAAAAAAGTACACTAAAATACTCTTACTTGTGGACGAGAGGTTGGGCAGAGTGTTTAATACTTTAAATCCTCTTGTTTTGGAGATGTGCTTTACTATTAGCATGCAAGATCAACTTTTTCGAATCCTCCCACACACTTGATTTGTGAGACAGTTAATCTGCCAAAGAGGCAGGTCAAGCCAGTCTGCGAATTGCTGAGCCTGTGCAGGTCCCCTTGTAGTTGCTTGTGCTGTTTACGCTTCAGGCGGGCCCTGGAAACACTGTGGGTTAAAAGGTGACGTTAGTCTGAACTCAGAATTAGATCCTTTCAGTAAGCTAAGATGTTGTGCTTTATTTTAGCTGCTGCATGGTACTTGATGGTGCGCTGGGTTCTAATAGGAGTCAAACAGGGTACAGAGTTTTGTTGTAATTTTTTAAAAAAGAGATAGTCATTGAAATTGATTCTGTACATTATCAGTGAAGCATTAAAATGATAGATTATAGTCTTCAGATCTTTTACTACTTTAATTTATCAAGTGTACTTGTGGATTGTGTACAGAATGTGAAGCGTTAATATCACGGCTAGAAAAGCTCCTTCTGTCTTGTTAGCATGGCAGCGTAATAAATCTGCCCACCTAAATGTCTTTTTATTAATTATGTAATGCCGAATTCCACCACCACCGCCTACTTTTTGGGGAGTAAATCCCCCCCCTCGTTAAGACGCTGTGCACACGCGTGAAACTCGACTTAGGACAGGACCGGTGCGGGGACGCCGGTGCCGCGCCGGGAGCGGCTGCGCGGCAGCCGCCGCCGCCGCCGGTGCCCGGGGAAGGGAAAGGAAGGGGCGGCGGGCGGAGGCTGCCCTGCGCGGCCCTGCCCTGCGCGGCCCGGCCCTGCCCTGCGCTGCGCGGCCCTGCGCTGCACTGCGCGCCCGCGGCGGTAGATGGCAGCAAATTTTCATAGCACCGGAGGAGGCCGAGCCGGTCCCCTTCCCCCTCCCCTGCGCCCCCGCGCCGCTTCTGCCGTTTTTCCAGGAGAGGGAGTCCCATCCCAAGCGATGAGTAGCGGGCCTGCCGAGGCCTTTCTCTTCTGGGTGGTGGCAAACAGAGAAATAAAGTGTCTTTTGTCTGTAGTTCTCCTTTAGGGTTCCCCCCCTCCCCCCCCCCCCCCCCCCCCCCCCAAAGTACATATGGGAAGGAGTAAACAAACTGCCTTAAAATTCAAAACGTGAAAGATGTCCTGAAACTCACTCGAAGTGGCTTGGACTAAACCAGCAATAGACCACGGATGAATTGTTTACTTTAAATCTGTGCAAATACCATAACCTTTTTTGGATAAGAAAACCCCCATTAATACAACTTAAACAAAACTCAATAGTAGAAAATGCTAATTGCTTTATTTTCTTTGTTTACTTCGCTTGCACTTGCCTTTCTGTGAACAGTAAGACAGCTCATTTTTAAAAAGGTGATTGTAAGTCATATTTTGTACAGCGTTTTACTTGATTATTTGCTCTGTTCTGGATTTGTACTATACTGCCATTAGATCTTACAATAATGTTCTACTCTGCAAATTTTTAAGGTTCAAATAAAGTTTAATTGTTTGCAAACTGTTATGATGCTAATAATTCAACAGCCTGCTGTGTTACTAATGAAATTACTTTGTTATGATTAATTTGGAAAATAGTGTGTTGATTGTAGTAATTAAGCACAACAAGGTGAAGTAAATGATTCTAATGCCATCTGGCCTCCAGACTGAATGAAGAAATGAAATGGGGCTGTCATTTGAATTTATTCAGAGAAGTAAGGGTAATACAAATGCTTTTTATAGCAGAGGCACCCAGATATAATCATGCCACTCTTTAATATTTTTTCATGTACCTCTATATACAGATAACTGGTTAATGTATTTTTCCAGCATCTAGTTAGGATATACCTCTTTGTGCATACTGCCACTAATTACATGTACTGATGGTAGTGTATGTGCTGGTTCTTCCATCAGGGAGATGTATGGATAAGATTTAGAGAAGTGATATGCATCGGCTTACCTTTCGCTCCTCTATTAATGATAAAAACTTTCTTTGACTGGAGTTAAGCTGAATGTGAATGCTAATTAAGATCCCATTCTATATTCAAAGCCAAATGCATAAACTTTGTTCTTTTTGGCTCTGCAGTCTGAGTATGACACAGCATTAGAAGGAGCGTAAAGAAAAACCCTTTAGAACCTGATCCAAAGACTGTTGAAACTGAGAAGCCATTGAATTCGCTTGCTTCTGCACCAGGCTTTCAGAACCGTAACTCAAAAACAGGCAATACAATTTCAAAGTGCCTTTTGCTGAATACTCTTTGTCCTCTTTCTGAAAGAGATGCAATTATTTCCGTAAGCTGAACTAAACAAAAGAAAGGCTCTGACTTCTCTATAGCCAAACGATAGAAATCCATTTTTCTATCTCAGGTAAAGCAAAATGAAGTTGTGGCTGTAGATCAGAGTCCTGGCTTGATAAAGTTCACTGGGATCTGTAGGAAAGCTGTAAAATATTAAAACGTGATGAAAGTACCCAGGTAGATGACAATGGTGTGCTCTTCAGCTGCATGAGCCATTTGATGTTTCTCTCGTCTCTCTCCCTGAAGTTGATGAAAAATTTATTAGTATGTAACTGTGGGAATAAGCATATGCATGGAAACCTTATAAACAACTTTCCACTTTACATGGCACAACATACTGATAAATTCTAAGACCTTCACTTACCAGGGTTTCTCTGAAGCTGGCATTTCTCAGGCAAGTGTCTGCTTAATTCCGTCTTTATTTAGAAAAACTGACACTGAGCTCTGTGAAGAGTGCTCTGCCAAATCTGCATCTCTGTTTTAGAGTTCATTTCCTGCCCAGCATCCCGTGTCTTACTGTGAAGGACCAGCACCAACCAACTTCAAACTACGGACTTAAAATCGTAGATTCAAGCTAGGTGTAAGCACAGTGTTTCATGCTTCTGGGATGAAATTGTGACTTGGCTGGTCTCGCCTTGCTACAGGAAGAAGTAAAGGGGGGCCAAGATGGTGACAGCATGTGCAGGTCAAAGGGATGCCGCTTTTCTTATTCAGCTGTGTTATGCCAAGGATTATATATATATATATATATATATATTGTTTTTTTCCCCCCCTTTAAATTGTAAAGCAGATCAGGCAATGATAAGCCACAAATTGTTATATCATAGCCTTTTATGGATTTATTTAGGAGTGATTTTGTAATGGGATCTAGACAATTCTGTTGGCTGGAATTTTCTTTAGTCCAAACTACCACACAGAGAAATTCATAGGGAGCTGGATGCAAAGCAAAGTAGAGGAAAAACCTCTGCACCTGAAAGCTATGCAAACATGAATCAAATTTAAAACTGGAAATGTCAGCTTCTTCCCAGCCTTTTGGGAGGAACAAGTCTTTTAATTAACGGGAAAAACTTAAAAATCCAAGGAGTCATCTTGTAGCAATGTGTGGGAGAATAAAGTACAACAGTGCAGGCAGTCTGAGAAGAAGAGCTACTGGTAGATGAAGAGGCAGATAGTTTCAAATGCCACTAAAAACCAATCTATCTCTATTAATTTTCTGCTGTAGCAAACTGATGTGTTGGAACTTTTATCGTAAAGTAGCCTCAGTGTCTCACAACCTGCAGAACAAACTTCCTTTCACCCTCTATTGTAAAGCAAGTGCTACTCCATAAAGATATTGGCCATAGGAGCATTTTACAGCAAGACTTCAAAGTTTATGCTGTGAGATGAAAAAAATTCTACATTCAGTTACAGTGGGAGGATTTATGTTGGCAGAATAGAATAACCAGTTTGGCCACTTTCAGTCTGCTGTAATTGCTTGCATATTTGTAAATAGTGCCATGGGATTTTTAACGGCCACAGGCAATTAGGATTTTAGTTTTATACCTCATGCTACAAGACAAGGTACGTAGCACCACAGAACTGACCCCCGTGCAGAACTGCCTGGGTTAAAGAAAAAAAAAGTATTACACAGGATCATTATCAATCTTTCAAACGCCAGCAGCATGGAAGTGTGCCTTGGCAGTCTCCCACCCAAGAGCTGACATGGCCCAATGCTGCTTTTTAATAGTCAAATCTAATAGGGTCAGCATGAGAAGAGCTGAGCGCAGACAGCCTGACAGGTGTGGGCAACTCAGTTTATTCATTGGCGGTCTTCAGCCTCTGAGACTTATTTCATTTGGAAGGGAAAAGATGAAATCTGTAAACAGTCATGTGGCATCAGGGAAGCAGAGGGACCTTCTTCCTTTTCTGCTTCTCTCTTCTGAGAGGACTGCCATTCTTTCCTTATATTTAAATTAAAAGCAGCCAGGCATGAATGCACGTGTGTGTGTGGGAAGGAGTGGGTTTTATTATGTAGTCACTTACAATCATGTTTTGATGCTGGGTTCTCCTTTCTAAAAGGTGTTTATGTCTGCATGCTCATAATAGCCATACTACCTTTACTATAGAAAAAGGTATTTCTAGCTTTTAAAAAAAATTCTATTTCCACTTGTTTAAAGGCTCTATTCTAGTAACTTCTCTCTTGTCCTACATTTCCCATCATGATAGTACTCTTAGTGCATTATGTCAGGTGCTGCATCTTATCAAAGTCTGTGTCTTTTGTTACACTAATTTTTGTTTGCCTGTACCAATAAAACACTCCAGGCTCATTTTTTGCAACATCTTTTTCCCCTATTTTAAAGCTAATTTTGTACTTAGTCTTAAGGTATTAGACCACAACGAAGGGGGAGGGGGTAATCTATGCATCTGGATTTCCATTACCTAACAAAAAAATAGGCAATCCACATTATCAACTATGAGAACTGTTTTGCAAGGTCTATGAACTAACCAGCTTCCTATCCATTCATTCTTTCCTGCTTCTGAGACTGGCACATTATAGATGATGTGGGTACTTAACCACTTCTAGGCTGAGATTACCTATTCAGCTACTTACTGCCTTGTGATAGCCACCCAAGGTCACCTATAGGTCATTATTGACTTGTGACCAGAATTGCCTTCCCTCTAATGTTATCTAGCACTGCTTTGAAGGCAGCGTTCAGGAAACAAGCAGCTTCTCTCATGGGCTTTGTAAATTTTCAGAAGGTGAGTGAAACTTCAAAATGCAGGTATCGTCCAAAATAATCTCTCTCACTAAGCCATGTTTATGACTTGCACTTCTGTAAATGCTCAGTCTTCACTGTACTCCTGTATCCATTTACTTATACAAAATAATGAAGAGGAGAACGGGTACCATGAGGCATTTTCCTCAAACATCATATTTTTACAGAATTAGGTCAAATTGATGTTTCAGGTGCAGGCCAAGGAAATGCCTGCTTGAGAGTGTGAACCTGATTCTGTACCAGTGGTGGTCTGTGTCAGACTTAGGCAAGCAGTGGAGAATGAAGACCTACGTGGCTGGCCCTTTGCTGAAAACTGATCCTTACTGATCTATGTTCAATATTATCTTGGGCCCTTCAGCTGCAGTGTTGCTACTGAACATCTCTAATAAATTAAATAAGCCAGCAATTTATGCAGGTGTTTGTCCATCAGGTGTGGATCAGGGTTTTGAATTATAGCCTGATCTGACAGAATGGCATGTAAAGCCATGATGTGATATGTTCCCGTTTATGTGTCCTCAGACAAGCTGATGATTCCAAGACGCATACATGGACCACAGAGGAATTTCATCATGCCCATTTCATTAAATGGTAAAGATAGTGTATTTCAGTGGAATTCTGTTTTGCACATTCTGGTTCATGTTGCCCCTGTTAAGGAGGCCTTCATGCAAAACACCCTTGCTTAGATGTCATAACATTTGAAACATGGGGAATATGTGTTATTCAGTCTAAAACTGACCGGAGTGACTCATAGGGATCATTGAACAGAGTACTGACCAGCTACTGAAAGCATATTTATTTCATTTGGTAAACAGTGTTTAATTATGAATTAATTGTGATAATTCAGACAATTATTTCAATAATTTTGTCTAGTTAACAGTAACAGTAGACATACTGTTTGCTAAATGTATTAACTTAAATTACAGTAGCCATTCAGACTACATTCATCATAATACTTATTAGTGTCTGCCCTTCCTATATCTGTGGGCTCTTGAATGTTCTGCTCATCCTAAGTGTTGTCATTTCTGCTGGTATTACAGAAAAAAATTGAAATGTTGGCAGTTATCAATGACACAAACATCTTCTGTCTTTTCCACTGTCTGCTTCTTGAAAACAGTCAGTTCTGCATGTACAGTCTGAAACAAGGGAATTTAGGCATGTGACTCCCCCTTAACCTCAATGAAAGTTATGTAGGTAATTCTTAATTTGAGGGCACAGTATTAACTCCTTATTGACAACAGTAAGCACTCAGTCACGTAGTGCCCTTGGCTTCATTGGGAGTGCTCCTGAAAATTCTTACTCGTGTCGTGGTTTAACCCCAGCCAGCAACTAAGCCCCACCCAGCTGCTCGCTCACTCCCCCCCGGTGGGATGGGGGAGAGAATCGGAAGGGTAAAAGTGAGAAAACTCATGGGTTGAGATAAAGACAGTTTAATAGGAAAGCAAAAGCCGCGCACACAAGCAAAGCCAAACAAGGAATTCATTCACTCCTTCCCATGGGCAGGCAGGTGTTCAGCCATCTCCAGGAGAGCAGGGCTCCATCACACATAACGGTTACTTGGGAAGACAAACGCCATCACTCCAAAAGTCCCCTCCTTCCTTCTTCTTCCCTGGCTTTATATGCTGAGCATGACATCATATAGTATGTATGGACTATCCCTTTGGTCAGTTGGGGTCAGCTGTCCCAGCTGTGCCCACTCCCAACTTCTTGTGCACCCCCAGCCTACTCGCTGGTGGGGTGGGGTGAGAAGCAGAAAAGACGTTGACTCTGTGTAAGCACTGCTCAGCAGTAACTAAAACATCCCTCTGTTATCAACATTTGTGTATTTCCAGCACAAATCCAAAACATAGCCTCATACTAGCTTCTATGAAGAAAATCTACTCTATCCCAGTGAAAACTAGCACATCATGTGAAATACAGGATTTAAAATCAAGTTAGTGTTGTGGAAAGTTAGTTTTTGTGATTTAGAGGATACCCCTAACCATGAGTTAGCCACCTGGATATAGGATGCCAATTTATCTGTGAAGTATTTCTTGATGTTTGAAATCACTCTGTGCCCAGCACTTAAGAAATACGGGAGTATTATGAACACAAAGCAAATAGCTTTGGTGGTTCTGATCTCCAGCTGCCCAGAGAAGATCTCCTCGGTGTAAGATAGTTCTTGTAACCAGATGGAAGTATTTTACATGCTACTCATTTCGAACTCCCAGTTCACACGCTGATGGTCTGTAGACTCTGGGCTGAGGTCTGATTGATTATGCCGGGATTAATGGGGACTTACTCTTCCAAAAACATCGCAGTTATGCCAGCTGTATGCCAGCGTAGTGAAAAGTTGTGTTTGACCCCGTCTGTTTCATTGTCCTCTCCCTTTCCCTACCAAATCTAAACTGTATAGGGGCAGATATTATTACTGTCTTCAGCAACCTTTATTATAGACAGCTGTCAATGGCAGATGAATGTTTTGGCTGTGCCTGTATCCTTTCAGCCAAGGAGTAAGCGTATAATAATGAGGATTTATCTTGTTATATGGGTATACTGACACAGAATTATAACATCTGTATATGGGCCACTGACAGTCTCCATGTCTCCCAGTATATTCTATTTTCTCTAGACCAAATTTATTGCTCTCATAATTAAGTCCAATCCTGAGGACTTAATGGAGTTGCACGTTCTGAAAGTAGCAGGAAATACGGCTCTTGCCTAGCCAGGAGCCTGCGCAGTGTCTGCTCCGGTCTGCCCGGGGTGTAATTCCACCCCTCCCTAATGAAGGGTGGGTGACACAGGGCATAGCTTTAGAAGAAACTCTGAATTGGTCATTTTTATTGTTTGCTCCATCTCACATTAGGAATGCCTGAGTGACCTTTTGTTCACAGTGAGGCTTACACCCCTAGTTTGCTAAATGGGATCATGTTAATCATCGGATGACACCAAGAAATAACAGGCTTACAATCCTCCCAGGTAGAGGCAGATTAGGCAGAAGGTGAAGCTTTCCAATGGTGAGGGCAGCGAAGCGTTGGGGTTGGTTGCCTGGGGAGCTTCTGCGATTTCCATTTCTGGAGGATTTGGAGAACCTGCAGGGGATGAACTCACCTGCTAGGAATGACTGAACCATGGCGATTCCTGCCTTGAAGTTGGGGCATGTGCTAAATGACCTCCTAAGGTCTGTTCCAGGCCAGTTTTCTGCGACTCTGTAAGTCAGCGGTGAGCTGACGCTGCTCTGACATGGCAGAATAAATACAAGTCCAGTCTTAGTTTTTCTTTGCCTGGTATACTAAAAATGCTGCTGCTCTGTGCGTTCACATGTTCCTCATCCCCCTCCAGCTTCACAGGCACCGAGCCTGGAAGTGCAGGAACTTGGTTCCCTTGGTTCACCTGCACTTCCAAGCAGGAACCGAGTTCACTATTTCCTGCCCAACAACCATGTTAGTTCATTACCTCAGTAATTAATTTGGCCCACAATTAGTATATTTTAAAAAAGTTAAAGGCTTCTTTCAAGTATCATATATCTTGCTTTGCCTTAAAGCGTGTTTGGCTGTACCAGATATTAAACCAATTTTGAGTATCTGCAACATTATGTTGATTCTAATTGCCATGGAAAGCATTTCACTCATGCATTTTTAGCAAAATATCTACAATTTCAAATTGTAGCCATTTATTCACCCCAGGTAGTTAAATTTTAGTTACCACTTTGGTGTCTAAATGTCTCAGGAAATAGAGAAAAAGATAAAAACAGTCTTCAGTTTTGTCTGTTGTTTCTTTCCCCTCTTCTGAGAACAGAAAGGGATTTTTCCAGAGTCCACTCAAGTAAATAGGAATGTTCTCATCCTTATAATATGCTTTGGATCAGGTCCACCTGTAAGGATAGTCCTCTTTTTTTTCCTCATACTCTTTAATTGAATGTATGACATATATTTAATCCTGGCAGTATTCTTTATCTCTGTGAGAAGTCCTTTTAATTCTCTGTGTAAGAAAGTGTTCTGTGATGTGGCTACCTGATTTTATTGAAACTCACATGTCAGGAAAAAAAATTATTGCCTTCCCTGTCAAAACTGACAGTAATTACAAGGCCAAATATATAGCTGTGATTGACTTGTAAAACTAAATCTGTAATATTTCAAGTTTGTAAGTTGACTTGTGCAGCTTTCAGGAAATATAACCCAGTATTTTCTTTGCAAACTGACATCTCTTTATCCATTTCTTTTATCGTCTTTGTTTTTATTTGTGAGGGCGGGGAGTAGACAGCATTTATATAGAACATATTGGATGGCATTTAACAAGTCTGCTTCTGGGGAAAAATAGCATTCTTTCTAGCTAAACGGCAGCTAAAAGAAAGTCAGGAAGGTTTAAGCACACGGTTCCTTTTATGTGCTCCTCTTTATGTGTAATCTTTCAGCAATAAATACTGCATATTGATTACTTAATTGTAATGGAAACATACTTGGACAGGAGCAATGTTATAGCCTATTTACTGCCTTAATTTTTAAAGAGTTTTTAAATTTTAAAATGGATATTGCACTAAATGCAGTGCTGTGCTCTTCTATGCAGAACTTGATATAGAAGGACCTTCTCATTAAGGCTGCATTACTGAGAGCTGTTTCTGTTTCGGCTGCCTTCCTTTCTCTTACCTTTGTAAAACCAGAAAAATCTGTAATTGGTGTTTAGCCTCTCTTAGCATGTGTGAAATTCACTTCAGATCAAACAAATGGCTTTAGACTGATTAGTGAAAAAGCCTCTGAATAGGGTTCTGTAGAGAATTTAGATTTATCCAGATGAAGTATAAAAGTTTCACTTGTTTATTTGCCTAAAAAAATCAAATATATGCGATAGTTTCCTGGTTAATAGTGAACATTTCTGAGGACTGGTAGTAAAAAGTGATCCTTCTTTGGCTGAAGGAAAAAATGGCACCTACACATCAAATAAATGTGTAAACCAAATGCTGGCTTAAAGACTTCCTAAAGGTGAACTAACAGCACTGCCTGAAAAAAAAAGCAAAAAGAGGAAGATCTATCTTAAATACCATGTAGTCATTTAGCTGGAGTGCAAAAAATAAATATAAGTGTTGAAGCGATATATATTAACAACAGCCACAAAGAGGTGCTTGGAAGTGGCATCCACAATGTTGTACATTGTTTCAAATGTACGATACCAGATTATTTTGGAACAGAAAATATGAAGTTTCCTTTACAGGAGAAAATATTCTCCATTTTACTTCATCATTTCTAGGCTGTTGGGTATTTGGATGATATTGCTGTTGGGCTTTTAATTTTTCTTTTTTCTCTTCTTTTTTTTTTTTTTTTTAATTTTAAATCCAAACCAGTGAAGCAAAGCCCGGGAAGTAGTAATTTCTTTGAATCTTAATGCAGTCTGTCTTCTTAATGAGCCTACTGCACTGCCCTGAAAACAGCCCTTTACAAATAAACATGCTGGAAGTGATTTAGCCACAATGTCCAGACTGTGTAAACATCTAATTATTACAATAAAATTGTCAATAAATATACATTACTGCTCCCTTTTCAAACGTTAACCAACTTTCTCTTTGCTTGATAAAAAGGTATAAATTGTATTTTTATGTCTTGGTGGGTTTTGTTTTCATTACCCTGCTTGCTGCTCGCCAGACAAAAGAACGCAGCCTAATGTCTGAGTTATTCCTGGATGGTGAAAACTCCTACAGTTGTTTATTAACGTAAAGTGCGATGTTTCCTTTCACAGCGAAATGAACTCGGAGCTTTCACAATGTGATGTTTAGTCACAGCATCTTTTTTTTTTCCCGAAAAAACCAAAAGGCTATAAAACCTGTTATTGCAGTTGCTCTAACCGTGGGATAGGCACACGATTAAAACCCACTTATTAAAGGGAGGAAAGGACATAACGCTGCATTAGGACTGAGAGAGAAGATAGGAAACCCGGGTATTTTGCTCAAAAATATGAAGTTCTGCTTTCCGAATTATGGCATCGTCTTGACCATAAATGTGGCATCAGCTCCCCCCCGCCCCCCCGTACACAGCCCCTTTTCACATTTCTTATATAACTGGAACATTAACATTAGAAAAGCAGAGCGATATTGAATCCTAATGAGGTCTGGCCTATATGCTCCGGCAGGAGAAGAATGAGGATAATTCATTTGTATGCCGCGAAGCATTCACAACTCCATGAGCATCCCCGTGGCTTCAGCTTGTGGTGCTGATCATCTGTTCCTACTTTAGGGGGTTTCATTGCTCCAAGCAGCATCTGAGCTGGGGAAAAAATAGTTAACCGCTTTACTGCTAGCTTTTGTTATATAATGACAATTTAATACGGTGGCTATTTTTTTGTTAACCTGCTTTAAAAAGGTCTTTCAAATGGTTAAATTAATCTTCTGATTATCCGTGCCTGCCAGGTAAAATATAAGGAGGAAAATGATGTGGAACACAGCAGTGTAAAATGCGTTAGCCAGTCTTGGTAAACATGTCTATTTTAAATAATCAATGTAATGACAGGCAGCCATTTGCTCAGAAAATATTTTTTTAAAATACTTTTTATGCTATTTTACTGCCTGTGTGCACACTGCTTTTTTATCCTCTTTTTTAAACACTGAAGACACTCAGCAGAGTGACATGTTATTTAAAAAAACAAAGCAGAAATGTTTACCAAAATCAAGGTATAAAAGATTCGTGCAAATTGCCATGTAAAATGATCTGCACAAAAAGGCATCGGGGAAGAGAGTGAAGGCTGTGCCAAACAGATGGCACACCCTGCTGTGTTTTTGATTGAAAAAGAAAGGTAACATTTGCAGCCACGTCAAAGAGACAGTGATCAGCTAAACAAATTGGTCTCCGAAGTACACCATTGCTGGAGCAAACCCTGCTGCAGGGTACAAGCGAGGTTGTATTTC
>NC_134366.1:37757898-37852898 GCF_035582795.1 Mycteria americana | reverse complement strand
CTTACAACTATAATATCCATGCTCTACGTTTTATTGCAGATATAGGTAGACAGTCATTATTTCTGACACTTTCTCAGCATTACAAGGAGTACTCTAGGGGAACAACTAGTGTACAGTCTTACAGAAATAGATTGATATAACCACATGGAAACCAGTTACTTGCAGTCAATATAATATTCCCTTAATGATGTTAAACAGTCGTGCAGATTCCAAGTTTAATGTAAAAATCCTATCTTCAAACAACCACAGTTATCTACAAATTAAGTTGCCAGAAGGGAAATTTATTTTTTCATCATATATTAGTCCTTGAGAAATATATTACTTGGAGCAGAATAAAATCCTTTTTTTTTTTTTACTGTTACAGTTTATTATTATTTAGAAGACATTAAAACAAGACAATGGTCAACAACAATCACTTTACAGTACTTGTGGGAGATGGAAAGCATAGTATACTGTGAAGCAGAGTACTAAAGGATGATCTGTGTGGTGGTTGTGTGGTAGATCCTATCATCACGTAAATTCAGTGGACATTTACACAGCAAATAACTTCCCATATAGAAAAGGAGCTAAAGCTGGTTTAGGACCAATAAAGAGAAAGTAAATTATTTTGTTGACCTGCACTCTTACGAGCGTTAAGTGATATGATGGTATTCCCACCTCACTTGTAAGGCACGCAGGTTTTGGCTGTACTTCTGTACCTGGGTTTCCTAAATCCTGCACCCCTCCCTCCAGTAGCACTAAGCAGCAGCTCAGTGTTTGCTGAGAGGTTTTACTGGTGACTGACCTCCCAAACCAGGGTGATATTAGAAGTATTTGTGCATCTCCTGCTTGCTGGGATTAATTCTTGACCAACGGGAGAGGCAGCGCGCGCTGGCAGGGGCTGCGTGGGTCTGGCGCGGTGCTGCTGGAGGGGCTGTCGCTGAACTGGAGGACGCCCGAGTGACTCGCCGCTGGCACAGACGCTCCGGCGCTTCCATGACCAGACTGGCTGGCACCTCGGAGAGCCAGTCTGAATTTTTGATCTGCCTCTTGCACGTGAAGTTGCAAAGGTGAACAGGCACTTCTGGAAAAACTGTCACCGACTCAGAATAAGGCTTTTATTACTTTTTTCTCTTTAGTGCCATTATTGGTAGACTCCACACAACGAACAGTGGACATTCTGGGTTATCGGTCCATTTTTTAGTGTTTCTAAGACTGCGGATGGTATTCTGGTTATACCGGGTATTAAGGACCTCCTGGTGTGTACCAGGAGGAGCTGGTTTGGAGAGGGGCTCCGTCTCCACAGAAAGGTGGTTGAAAGCCCATTGCTCTGCCAGGCTCGGACCTGCGCAGCCACGGCTTAGCATTCAGAAGAGCTGCACCGAGTCGCCAGCGCTTTCCTGATATCAACGCTGTTTGACAACCTTATGCATCTTTCACTGAAGTATGTTTGAATAATGCTGGGCTTTCATCCTTAGGCCATCGAATGAAACTAAGCACTTGTATGTGTTAATATTTTGCCGATAGGTGGAGAGATTAATTTTACAAAACATTTGCTCTGGCTCCTGATGAACATTTCAAAATTCCCTCGATAGCTCCAGAGGTGGCACCGATGCGAACGCCTGCAGCAGCAGGAAGTTTGTGGGACACCCCCCACCCCAATTCATGACCTCCTACAGAGGATTAACTGTAAGGACTGGCACTTTGGGAGAGGAGGAGGAAGAAATATCAAAATGGGGTTTCTTAAGTTGTCCTTGAGCTTCAGCAATGTTGCTGATTGGCCAACTGTTATTTTTTAATACCGGATGGCCGGAGTCCAAGTAAGCGTTGTGACGACCTCAACGATCCGGCGTGGTTCGTGGCCGCAAGGTCTGCGGGAGGGTGGCAGCCTGCCAGCCCCCCGTACATCATTTGCAGGTTGCTGTTTCTGGCAGACGGGTGTTAGTTGTTGTAAATGAGTGACACTGCCTCTAACTCACCTTTAAATCTCACCTGGCAGGGATCGGAAGAGCGGCGGGTACGTGCTCGTGTGCACAAAGGCATCCCCATAGGCATGTGCCCACCTACGCTCACCTGCAAAGTGCTCGTCACTGCCTTGACTTACCTCGATGTGATTGATGATAATTAGGTTTCAGCTGCCTTCTGATGCAGAAATACACACCACCACAGCATGGCCAGTTCTGCTCCTGTAGTCGTGCCTCTGAAAGGTATCGATTCACGCTCTTACATTTTTAAAAGGTCATGGCAATAATTCCACCTGAATTGTGCTAAGTGAAAATAGTTTGTAGAGGTAATATGGTTCCTGCTCACTTCCAGTGTAAACAAAAGCCATTGGTTTTTATTATTTGTTTTTAGTATATTTTAAATACATTTATTTGCCTCGCTCTCGCATCGTATCAATGAACTATTTGTAAAGTTGTAAGGCGAGTGACCTTCAACATTATATGACTCTTGGTTCTGTGCAGAGATATTTTATTTTTCTATTATGTAAGATGTGCTGGAAACGCTTATCATAATACGGTGCTCACATTAAAAATTAAAGGCATAAGAATAAAAATTGCCTTTTTCCCCTTGTCCTGTCATATATCTGTCCATTTTAATAAGACAAAAATATCTACAGTTCTATGACTGTGATATTAAATGTGCTTACTTTTTGTAAAATATCATTGTAGTTAAACAAACAGCCTTCTCTGGCTTGACTTGGAACAGATTGTTCCCAACAGTTCGTTTGACTAACAGGCTATATAATGCAATGAGTTAACTTATTAGAGTACATAGTTACTGCAGCCCAAGTGCCCTAGAAAGATGACAGGAAGCTACGGATGCTATGGCATAAATTATTTCAATAGCTGCGCTGCAATTAGTGACTTTGTATTCTGTCTGGTTTACGGGACTTACAACCAGGGCTAAACCCATGAAGGAGAAAAAGAAGGTAAGATTTTACACGCAGAATGAGCCCGCCTATCTTCCTGTAGTTTTTTTTCCCTATGTTTGCTTTGTTTTAAATTATTTTACTGTATCAATCATGTGTACATCAATAGAGCTCTTATATTTTCTACCAGCTCAGCTTTATGCCTCCACATAGAGCTACTGAAGAACAGAGCTGAACTTTCTTACCCTACACCATGGGCTTTGCTGGGGTGATGTCCAGTGTATGAGAGGACATGGAAAAGCATTTCGCTCCTAATCATCTTTAGCATTAATGGTAAGTGACATTCGTAGAGATGGAAGCTTAAACATACTGTGTTCCCATGTGCCTCTATTCAGTCCCACTACAGTTGCCATAATTCACCCCACAATTGATTGTTAATTTAGTTTAATACATGTGTCGGTAGCAAGTGGAGCTGATAAATAGTGAGAAAGTATGTGATAGGCTATCTAACCTTCTTCATATAGATGAAACACTACAGAGCTGAAATCCATTCATGCTCCCTGAACACAATGCTGTATTCTGGTTTTCTATTCATAGTGTTGTAAATTTGTCAGCCTAATGGGACACTTTGTAAGACGTTTTCCTTTTTAAGTGCTTTAATGGGAGTAGGTATTACATTGATCCAAAATCTAGCCTAACATTTCATATCGTGGAGTCTGGAATTGTGTAGTTAGCTGCATAAAGTTAAGTGGTGTTTCATTCTTCCCTTTATTTTAAGCTGAGTTTTGCCAACCTGATACTCAGCCTACCTTTTATATATGGGATAAAATCAGCACGCGGTTTGGCCACCAAATTCCAAGGTCGTACTGTATTTTCATCCGGTATAAACACAAGTGGAGGTGGTAAGTAGGTGGAGCCCACAGCCAAACTTGCATCTTTTTTCCCTCTTTCCCTGAAGTGGCAGGGCTGTGGCAGTGGGTATGAAATAGCCACACTAGGATAGACCCAATGCCCATCGAGGCCAGTAACCTGTTTTTTGACAACTGAGACACTGACAGAATGAGATCCATGCAGATATCCAGTGATGCTTCCCTAAAATATTGCCCGGCATCCACTAATTTGCAGATCAAGCACTTTCTTAAGCAGAAGTGATGTCTCTATATTTAGTGCCACTGATGGATTTTTCTTCCCTGAAAGGATAAAGTGAACTCAGTTACTCAGTATGATGGGTGGCAAACTTTGGAACTGTTCACAGTGTGAACATTTATGATGGATCTTATGAGCTCTTGAATGCTGGAGATTTGGGTTGAATAAGGCTATTAGGTTTGATATGGCCACAGCCATACGCCAGCCAGAAAAATTTGTGTTTAAAGGCCAAGAGGCAGATGGGTACCTGACAAAAATAGCCAGTCAATAAAACTTCTGCTCTGAGAGAGATGTGGAAATGCTGAGATGCAGTCAGGCTCTGAAATACGCCTTTTGCTGAGCTGAATTGTGATGCAGTGAACATCTGCCTTGCACGTAAACATTGTTATGACATGTTATAGGTCGGGATTTTTACTGCTGCTTAAATATAAGCTAGTTCTGATTTCTCTAGCCTCCCAGTATCATTCCTGATTTAGGAAGAGAGGCATTTTCCTTAAAACTGTCTCAAGCAGTAAAAGTGAAATATTCTGGGAAATGCTGAGTCAGGGGGCAATGGCACAAGATGAAGACTTGTAAAATCAGTACACCCGAGAGCCTTGCAAGGAACCTGGCAAGCCCCATCCACAGACAAACTCCTTGAGGGTACGGAGAGTCACGGGAACCCCCTGAATCGTAAAGTGCTTTTTGTTACTCTGCATGGTCGTGTGCCCCATACAAGCCTGGGATCGTCAGAGTAGAGCTCAGACAATGCACCCACATCCCTGAAGATGTATTGATCTGCACTGCCGCAGCTCAGTGCTTACAGCCCAGGCTTTTCCCTGCCCCTTTGTGTTACATCCATGTGCGAGGCTTCCTCTGAGCAGGACTGCATCTATTCCAACAAAAGCTATCAATCTGTGACATTGTTTATAATGGGGAGAAAAAGTCAACATCAGAAATCTTTTCTGTACCATATAACCTTTGAGATTTATCACAGCTTGGATTTCTCCAAGGGTTGACAGTAAGGTGACAGAATGAGCTGTCTCATGATTTCTTTTTTTGTTTATTGGTTCCCGGCGTACGAAAAGGCTCTATAAATAATAACCACTGATGCAGGCCGGTACAGTGGTTAAAGACACTTAACCTGCTGGCTATAACCGTCTTTTGAAGTGGTGTTTTCCTCCCTGGTTAATAGGGGGGCACTGGTGCTGCCGGAAGAAAGACGGCAGAAGTTTGGAGCATGTTGGTTGTGTACTTGGTGAACTTCTGCTGCAGAGAAATGTCAAGGTCAGAACATGATTGAAGAACCTTCTTCCTCTCTTGAAGTCGCTGTTCCTGTATGATATTGTTTTCCACTGTAGAATGTTCTCTTAAAAATGAGGTTGAGATCCCTAAAGAAATTGCTTCAATCAGCAACAGTGCTTAATGACTGTTAATGGGAAGTGGAGATAGGATAGTAAGTGTTACTTTGATTAATAAGAGAACTGCAGAGAATTTAAATTGTGCCACTGATGGATTATTTTCTTCAAGCTTGATAAGCGCTTCTCATTTGTTCTTAAATTTGGTCAATACTGTTAAAGACAGCAAAATGAAGTATAATTAATTCTATTACTGCTACTCAGACCCAGTGTTACTGGGAAACAGATTGCGATGCAGACAACAATGTTAGGTAACACTTCTGACAGTTTTATCATATGAGGACCTGTCAGTCTTGAGAAGTAGAGAACCTTTTCTCCTCCACGGTTAGAAACTGCCCAGCACTCGTTGCCTTTCTTAGCATGTGTTGGTCTATTATAAGGACCTGTCAGTCCTGAAAAGTGGAGAACCTTTTCACAGAATCACAGAATCACAGAATCATATAGGTTGGAAAAGACCTTTAAGATCATCGAGTCCAACCATAAACCTAACACTGCCAAAAACCATCACTACACCATGTCTCTAAGTACCTCATCCAAACGTCCTTTAAATACCTCCAGGGATGGCGACTCAACCACTTCCCTGGGCAGTCTGTTCCAATGCTTGATAACCCTCTCGGTGAAGAAAAATTTCCTAATATCCAGTCTAAACCTCCCCTGGCGCAACTTGAGGCCATTTCCTCTTGTCCTATCACTTGTTACCTGGGAGAAGAGACCGACCCCCACCTCTCTACAACCTCCTTTCAGGTAGTTGTAGAGAGCGATGAGGTCTCCCCTCAGCCTCCTTTTCTCCAGGCTAAACAGTCCCAGCTCCCTCAGCCGCTCCTCATAAGACTTCTGCTCCAGACCCTTCACCAGCTTCGTTGCCCTTCTCTGTACGCGCTCCAGTACCTCAATGTCTCTCTTGTAGTGGGGGGCCCAAAACTGAACACAGTATTCGAGGTGCGGCCTCACCAGTGCCGAGTACAGGGGCACAATCACTTCCCTACTCCTGCTGGCCACGCTATTTTTGATACAGGCCAGGATGCCATTGGCCTTCTTGGCCGCCTGGGCACACTGCTGGCTCATATTCAGGCGGCTGTCAACCAACACCCCCAGGTCCTTCTCTGCCAGGCAGCTTTCCAGCCACTCTTCCCCAAGCCTGTAGCGTTGCATGGGGTTGCTGTGGCCCAAGTGCAGGACCTTGCACTTGGCCTTGTTAAACCTCATACAATTCACCCCAGCCCATCGATCCAGCCTGTCCAGGTCCCTCTGCAGAGCCTGCCTACCCTCCAGCAGATCAACACTCCCACACAACTTGGTGTCGTCTGCAAACTTACTGAGAGTACACTCGATCCCTTCGTCCAGATCATTGATAAAGATGTTAAACAGAACTGGCCCCAACACCGAGCCCTGGGGAACACCGCTTGTGACCGGCCGCCAACCGGAGTAAACTCCATTCACCACCACTCTCTGGGCCCGGCCGTCAAAGTTAGAAAAACTGCCCAGTTTTTCCACAGTTAGAAACTGCCCAGCACTCGTCGCCTTTCTTAGCATGTGTTGGTCTATTCGTATCTGCCACAAAAATATTTGCAGTAAAGAAAGTAGCTGATTCTGAAGTATGTGGACAAAACAAACAGCTCCAGTTTATTCCTCACTTGACATATGGGGATATTGTTGTTGGATTTTGAGTATATCACTACAGATACTGAGTTTGCGGTACTACCCATGTGGAGTAGCACTTACATAAATAGACTCAGTATTGCAGCATAAGGCCCTATGAAAATTGACGACATTAGAGGGCTTGGGAAGGAGGGGTGAGATGAGTTTTTACCACTTCAAGATAATACAACATTTTATTTTGCAGACCCCGTGTCTTGTGAATTTAACCCCTCTACATGCTGTTAGGATCCAGCGCAGTGACTAAGACATTTATTACAATACTATTTTCCCCAAGATATTTTCTGTTTCATAATCGTGCGTGTTTCTTACCAGTCTTGAAGTTCAGCATGTGTATACCCTATGGGTTAATATGGCCTGTGTAATAAATAATCATATTCTAGCAGTACCTAAAAGCTCCAGTTAGGTCCCTGTTGTGTTAGGCATTGGCAAACATTATCGTCTTCCCTCAGGAAAGCTCCCACGTGTTTAAATGCTGTCCTGAAGGGAAGCTTTCCTTTGCTTGGAGCTGCGAGTCACTGACATCTACAGAGGTCTCCAGTCAAGTGCGTTTGCACATCTCACATCTTCTGCCACAGTGGGACATGATCCTACTGAGGATCAGAAGTGCTAATCCAATATAGGTATTTAGTAAGAAGGTAACATAGACTACATGCTGGTGTAGATATAAATTATCATTATGCTTTTAAACAAACCTATTTGCATGATACAAAAAGTAGGGAAAATATACAGAGAAATGCAGTTTATTTAGAGACCTTTGTGCCACTTCTGAAATCAGATTTTAGCAAAAGGTGATGAACAGCCCATCCGTTCTGCCGTCTTGGAAGAAATCCAGGCTATGTGCAAAGGAATAGGGAAACCATTCTGTGCTTTCATTAGCGGTAGCTGCAATTATCGCTTAATTTAACAGACTCTGCCTACTTCAAAGTCCATGCTTCTCCAATTCTGACTGCAGAAAGTCATTGTGTGAGTTATTTCGAATTAATTTGAAACCAGAGTGTGTTGGCTAATAGTATAGTTATAAAATCAGTGAAGGTCTAATTCTGTTATTAAAAATGTAAAGCTTATGTATTATGAATAAAGAGTTCGTTCTCTTCCAAGGATATTCCATAAACATAATTTCTAAAAGTATTGCAAACACAGAAAATGTATTTCAGGCATGAATTTGGGTGCAATGGTCTGTACTCTAGAGTGCAAAAATACATTAAAGGCCCCAGGTGGAAGGTCATGTTTAAAACTTAGAAGCAGAGAACAAAAACCAGTGACAATTCCTTTGCCTCTGAAAGTTGTTGTTTATAGCTCTTCTGGCATTCCATGCAGCGAGGGGAGCAACTGAACATCTTTCATTCACTTGACTTGTTTGCAAATGCTTGAGGGCGGCTCATAGGGAATGTGGTGGCCTAACTGAATCATTCCTTCGTTGATACTTGCTTGCAGATAACCAGGGTAAACATTGACCCTCATTACTAGACACTCTTTAATTCTATCGGAAAGGATGTCAAGGGTGTCATAATCCTGGCAAGTAAAGAGATGGCACCCAGCATACAACGAATAGCAGTGTCAGAGTACACTTTGTTCTTTGTTCTTAAGGCAGCTGCAGAGGGCTGTATGCGTATCCAGTATACGCAATGCATTTACACATGTTTTAAGGAGAAGGCTTTCAGATCAAATCAGAAGCCTTGTGCATCAGTAGTCTTTCTACAGAGGACCATTTATCTAGGTTGGCCAGCAACTTTTTGAAAGATGGCAGCTGGCATCATATATTGCCTCTAGCGCACCGAAGACAAAGGAACTAAATCTTAGGTATTATCTCTGTAGAACTAACCAGAGATTTGGAGGCCAAATAAACCTTTCTCTCGCCTGAATTTTTCTGTTATTCCATTTTAGTGTCTGTCAGCTTGATACAAACACCCACATATGTCTGTAGGTGTGTATATTCGTTTGTTGCCACTGTTTTATTATGCAGCACAATGGAAATTCTGCTGGATAACTTGTTTGCAAAGTTGATTCATGGTGGAAGAAAGGTAGATCCTATATTCCACTTTACAACAACTATCCTCCAGAATTAAGGGCTATATATTTGAAGGACTGTGGTGCTGTAAATGTACTTTTCTGAAGGTACTTTAATAGTGTCTGGTTTGTCATAAGCTAAGGCTTCAATAATGAAAGAGAGCCCTGCATGTACCAAGAGTCCTGATTAAGAGAAGAGTACAGTTTGTTACAGTTATGTGGGTACTTGGCTATCATATAAGTTTATTAAATCATATAAAATTTCAATTTATACCATAATACTCTATAAAAGATGGAGCACACAAAACTAATAAGTATGCCAATTTCTTTCACATATGAATGGTATTGTTGGTTGTGTTAAAGCTGCCATTTTCAGAAGCAAGATTATTTATGATAGAATAGTAATTTCCTGTCTCACAGTTAAATTTTGTAGAAGTTAATTACAGATTGAAATAAAATGAATGTGGTATAAAAGCTAGTAAAATGCCAATATAATGTTATATATTGTTGGGAAGGGGAGAACATATATATATATGTCTTTATATAGTACACACATATATACTTATATTTAAGTCTCTGTTCATTGTGAATATAGTATTGTGGACATCAAGTGACACTGTCCTGGTGCGGTGTGTTTGGGCTTTGTTCTGTTGGAGGGAGGTGAAGTTACTTGTTTGTAGGCCTTGTTTTCCATAATACTTCTAATTTGCATGATGTTTTATAATGGCTTTCATAATGTTTGCAAAGTCAAGATGCAAAGTCAGCCAAAGTTCATTTTTCCTATTGGAATCAAGTCTTACTCTTTACTTGTACGCTTCCGAGAGTTCTCAGTTAAGTGAAGCTGATGGTATCCCAGTTTGTTGTCTCTTATTTCAGCCTAGCCATGCTTTAGGAGATTGTAACTTATTTCTTCTTAGCATATCAGAAAATACTCAGGGCATGCCCAAAGCTTGTGTTACTGTAACTGTATTACAAATTGCTCAGTGGGCTGTTTTTTGGAGGTGGAGTTGTACTTCTAGATTTTGCACTATGAGGAAGAAAATTTCTTTATTCCATTTTTGCCAGGGGGCCAATCTGAGCTTCAGCATCTCCTGCCTGCTCCTTGCTGGCTTCTGTTGTCACTATATTTAACCATCATATGCAAGACTTGGCAGGAGTGTCCCATTAACACAGTGAGTGAGGTGAGTGGTACTGAGCTACAAATGCACGACCAAGAACTGGGAAAGGAGTGAAGCATCCTCTTTTAAGCAAAGTGAGCTTAAATTAATAGAGAGAGTGAAAGTTCATGAAGAGCAGTTTTGGAAAAGCTGTTTTGAGGTTGGGCAGAGCTGGACTGGACTTGGATGGAGCAAGGGGTTGTCAGTGGTCTTGGAGATGATGGTTTTCTTTACTGAAGATGCTTTCAGCAGAGTTCTGGCATATTTGGGGTTGGAGCACTGGCCCCAGAGAAGACAAAGCCATGAAGAAGATATGGTCAAAATTTCAAGAGCGGTTGGGGTTTTTTTGCTGCCACGTTGTCCGAATTCAGCAGCTGGGAGAAACTACAGAGCAGCACAAGTTCCTCTCCCCCTCCTGCTGGCTCACGTGTGCGGCCCTCTCCTGGCGGTCCTTTCTTTTGTCTTCTTCTGGTAGCACCGCCGCTTATTTGGAGGAAAAGTGGGGCTCTGTGTCAGTGTAATGCCACAAGCCCTCCTTGAGATTTTACAGCCCTCAAAATCCTGCATACATCCAGAGTGCAAATTATGACCGTGAGCAGCAGGGAAGAAAGCTAAAGAGGAAAGGGGGAACAGAAATGCCTGTCTTTTGGACTTTGCATAGTTGCTCTTGGCTGGATAGATAACTATGTCCTTGTTGCTTTATGGCCAGTCCTGCCCTTAGATAGCTGTGCGTCATATTCACAGCCACAGTGTAAGACACTCAAGCCTTGTAACGCTTTTAAACTAATGAGGGTGCAGTGGATTAGCTCAGGATACATCACACAGTTTCAAAAGGGCTTTGCATGTTGTTTATGGCTTGTGCTTCATAAAGAATATCTCTTTTTGTATAGCCTGAACGTAGGTCACCACCATTTTGGAGCAGGCTTGAGAATATTATCACGATTGGCTTGCTAGGTGAAAGGCTTTTCTATTTAGCTTTTAATAGAGCAAAAGTGACTCTAAATTTGTTAATATTCTTTAGGTTATATAGGACAAATTACAGATAAGTGAATAAGTAATGAAATTTGTAATGAGAATTTCTCAAGTATGAAATGTTGGCGCAAATTAATTGCGGGATTTTACAGCTATTATAGTTTATATCATAAATGCAAAAATGACTAGGGCTTTTTAATTACAGTAGGAACACACTAAATTTTTATGGAGTGCCATTTTGTTAAAGAGGTACTTTAAACATTAAGAGCAAATGCCATCCGTAACAGCGAGCCCAGATATCTGTGCCACATCAAATAAATATGCTATTGCTATGAAATTGTTCCTCAGATACACTAAGTGACACAAAGACTAATGAGAGGTCTCTTTTCACACCTTCAGTTTACTGTGTCTTTTTCTCTCGGTCATTCTTTTTCTTAATTACTGTGTGTTTGCAGAGGGCCATAGCAAATCCCTTGGAAAAATATACAGGGCTTTTTCACTTACCCTTCAAAGTTGCACTGTGAATAGCAAAATGTTGGTGTCTCAGTAGAAGTTAATATTATTGTGGAGGGGAGGAGGGAGGATGGCTGGATGCTAATTCTTATTAAATATTTGATGTGTAGAGAAATCTAATACAGTGGAAACTCAAAGAAATCTCATTACTTGGTGGAACACATTGCATACTAAGATAGAGATGACTCAGACTCAAAAGCTAACAGGCAGATTTAGTAAAGAAGCACATCTGAAGCAATGTCCTGCTGTTCTTTTCCATTAAAATAAGAAATGTACATATCGTCTGCTACCCTGCTTATCTAGACGTTTCTCAGAGTCAAGAATATGCTTTAAAAATGTCATTGCATGCTATATTCCTCCCTGGTGATGCTATGTTAAGCTTTCCCCCTCCTCTTCTCGCACAGCTGCTCTCAGAGCTGGCTGGCTGGACAGCAGTAGGTGCCGCAGATCCTCCTCCGCTTGCGCGTAGCTCTGAGGGTCTCCCTGAGCCTCTCCTTCTCTAGCCAATAAATATGTTCCACTCTGAGGCTGATGGTTTTGCTTAGGCACATGAGACTGCAAACTCACGTCCTTTTTCAGTGCCTCCTCCAACACACACCGTGTCACAGACTGCTTCCCCGGTTAAGGTCTCTAATCCATCACTCACAATTCCTTAAGGGGATTAATTAATTTTAAAAATGGTTGTGTTTCTAGGTATGCTAAACGTCCTCCCTCAAGGACAAATGCTCATCTCTCCATTTGCACATCTCTCTTGATTCGTCTTATTGGAGTGGCCGGTATTATGCCTTGTATTGTACAATCCCAAAACCGTGCTTGCGAGGAATTGCAAATGAACTGATCATCAGAGAGCTTGCTCATAATTAGCTGGTATCCTTTTCCTGAAGGTGAGTCTCACTGGAGTGGAGGCGGCACGCAAATATGCTGCCGTCGCATCCGGGGTAGGTAAGAAAGCTTGGAGAAAACAAGCTCTGACAGGGTGCTGGACTGGGACTTAGGAGTGCTGGGTTTTGCCTTCAGCTCTGGCGCTGGTTGGACTAATGTGTCCTTTTTGACCTCATAACTCATTTCATTATCTGCAGGTTTTTAATGGGACCTGCTTTGTCAACCGTATTCCAAAGTTATGATAGAAACGGTGGCGTAAAGGCTGGCTATCAGTATGCTTCTGCCTCCGAGACAGTGATGCTCAGAAGGAAGTTCTCTCCCATGGCTAGATGACCACATTGCTCATTCAGTGCTCATTGGTTGCGGGCTGGTAGCTCCTAGCTGCTGTTGAATAACATTTCCTTTGCCAGATCAAGGCTTTGACCTGAGTTTTTTCTCATCCTTCTCTCTTCTAGACTGAGAAATCTGTCATCAAGAAAGTACTAACAAGTCTCACTTTTGCATTTGATATATCACTGGGGTGGGAAGCTGAGATCAAGTTACATGAGTTTAACTTGGTGAAAGTAGGGCAAAAAAATGTCCCCTGGGAAAAAGAGGTGAGCATCTAGGTCCTAATCCTCACAAAGTTACAGGGATTTCCGTACGGTCACCTTTGGTAGAGAAGAGGTATCCCCATGCCTCTGTGGTCTACCAGCACACCTAATCACCCAGGTGGCCATCGATCTACTGGTGCTCTGGCCTGACCAGTTGCACTGGGGCTGTATAGCCAGGGTTGTTCCAGCTGGTCCTTGTCCTGCAGCCCATTTCTGTGAATTGTACGGGACCTACAGTCTCTGTTAAACCCCTCTACGCTATTTCCACAGTGTGGAGGAGTAACATGCTGCACATCCCATTTCTCCTGCCTGCATTCCTCTTCCAAGGCCTGGTGACAATCTCCTAAACTTGCTTATTTTGTGCTTGTGAAAACAAGTCAAGGTTATTTAAGTCTCACCCCAAAAGTTAGTTACCTGAAAGGTTTTTTCATAAATATGTCATTGTTTCCCTAACTGAATTTCTGGGAACCCTTCCTCACTTCCTCTTTTTCCTCCTGGTTCCTTAATTGCAAAAAAAAAAAGAGACAACAAAACTTCATTAAGTATTGCTTATCTCCCATTTGGGTGTAAAGAACAACTGAAGTTGCTAGAGGGGGGACCAGTGCCTCTAACTGAGTGTGGTCTGGGCCAACTGTACTGGGCAGCGAGGAGGGTTGTACTTACTTCAAAGAAGTCCTATGAAACATCTCTCCTCCACTTTTTTCTGTGATGTGAGCCGCATGTGATACCACAATCCAGTAAGACCCTGTTACGATAGGGCTAGGATTAATCTAGCTGAGCAATAAGCTAAGCAATAGCAAAACAACGGAACAAAAAGCCGCACCCAGATTACATTTGCGTTTGTACTTATTGTTGCCTGAAACATGTACCTCATCAGCCAACTCCTGAAGGATCTTGCTCCTTTCCATATGAATATAAGAAAAGAATACATGTCCTTGGCAAATTACATTAAAATAGGAAGAAGAGATGGCTGCTGAAATGCTCTCATTGTAAATGAAGGGCTTTATGTTTACACAAAAACCACTCTTGGAAAAAAGTAATTTTGCTAATGAGATATTCCCATATCTCCTGGGGAGCTTTTCATTGCTAAGGCACTGTTTCAGATCCAGCACAGCTCTACAATAAAAAGCAATAACAACTAGCTCAAAGGAGTTAACGGTTGAGCTAGCTCTCCAGTAGCAGACTCTGCACAGCACACCCACCACATCAGATGACAGTGATGCACAGTGACAAAATGACCAGTGGTGTTGCATGAGCAGCTCAAACCATGTGAAGTGTAAGCGTGGTGCTCACCCACGGAAATGAGGTGCTATTAATGAAAGCCCACGTTGTTGTGTAGATATCTCTGCTTTCATATCTAAGGTAGCTACCGGACCTGTTGCTAACCAGGGAGCTGACATGTCCCAGAGACCTCTAATTGCCACTGGATTTTCCTCAGGAGTCCTGGGATCACCCAGCTGGTTGTAACAGACTAGATGCCCTACTAGATACCAGACCCATCACAGCTACAGTGGATGAGCCTGCTGACTTGCAGATGTATTGCAAGTCTGTGCGAGAGGTGATCATTTCTTAAAATCTTATTTTAAGTAGAGAAATCCTAATCTCAAGCTGGCTTGTTTTGCTTGCTTTGGCTGCCTTTGCCAACACAAAGCCTTGAACCTTTAACTTGAGATATTTGATCAGAGTACTCACTGATCCCTTTCCCTGGCCAAATTGGAGAAGTTAAGGACTAAGTAGGCTTGACCACTCAGCCGTGGTGCTCCAAGACAGGCTTTGAGTGTATTGAAAAGGCAAACATTTGTTCTGCTGCTGCCTTGCTGAACTGTTCCATGGAGAACCCTCTAAATCCAGCTGCTGGTGCCTTTCATGGGTACCAATTAAATTTTTACATAATGTTTTATAACCATAAATATACTCTACAGACTTGCACATAATTCCTCTGCTACTTTAACTGCTTTTCAAAGCCCTTTTCAGCAGGCTTATCTTTGTTTTGCTTGTGCTGATTAAAAGGCAAGATATATTTTTAATAGGGTAAGTATTACCAGAGAGCACACTTCACATAAAAGAAAAAGAAATGCAGTCAAACCTTTGTTATCCAAGCTGAGTAGAAGACATTGAATTAATTCAGCTAACCATGGTTTCAAATAATTAATGGGATTTTCAGGCTACTGAATACATCAGGGACCATGAGTTCGTTTTGGGCAAACAAGGTTTTCGAATGATCAAACCTCTGACTACAGGTAAGCAAAACAGCATATGAGAAGATTCTCTGCAAAAAGCTAAAAGGCTAAAAATTGGGATTGGAAATTAAAGATTTCTCTAGAAGTATTTCTGAGACCCAGTGGGCCAAAAATAGCCTGGAGGCAGTCAAAAAGAGCAGTGCCATCCCACTGGGCAGACCCTATCCTGAATGTACCAGCACGACTGAATATTTCCACAGAGATCCTGATTTCCTGTAAAGAATCTTCCACTCTTCCTTTTTTTAGTCTCCCTGGACTGTTTTTTTTCCCCACAAATAACCCTTAATTGTTTGTTTTCCCTGCAAACATTGAAGAAAGCCATATTGCACCATAAAAGTAATGTCATGTGGGTTCCCATCTCATCAGCTCTCCGTGACTGCTGAGTCACGCCTGGGTAGTTTTCAAGTGCTACTACAGCATTAGAAGACATTTCACAGAAGTCCTGATGATTTACTGGAAAGAGGTAGCCTTTTTCCATATAACATAGGCTCTGTGGTTTTGAGGTGATCTCTGTTCATTGCCGTAGATGGGAGGAGATCTGGAGCCGATCGTGACTACTGAGGGGGGCAGAGACCTGATGCATTGTTTTAGGAGGGGTATAGGAGCGCCTTTTGCCAGTCTGCCAGTGGAGAGTGGTCACAACAGCTTACCGGGAGACTGCGGTGGCCTGGAGAAGCAAAGATGGTTGTGACGGTAAGAGCAGCTGCTTTGTAGTGATGAACTGTATCAGGGGAAGGAAACCATTGGTTCCAAAATGATAAAGTGGGCTTTAATTGTCCACATCCCAATGCCTAGGGGAGTACTGCCAGGGAAACTAGAACAGACGGAAATGCTGCTGACATTAGAATAATGTGCTGCATGTGAAACCACTGCAGAAATAGTTAAATGGCGCCTTTGCCAAGGCCACAGAGTGAAATGTTACTACACCATGGGGCGGATTAAAATATGCATTTTCTCCTAATTGAGCACAGCGGACTCAGCTGGAGGTCCTGTCAGGAGAAGAAGAATAATTTGTCACAGCAAGAAATGTATAACTTGACAGAGCATCTATTAGGCAATACAGTAAAAAATAAAGTAGGACTTGTGCAGGTTTTCTTTATGCTCCAAACTGTTTGGTATAGGCACCCACATGCTGTAAGTAAATTTCAGACTTGTTGGCAATGGACCAACCTGGTTCTACAATGCTCACTACCCTCATGGCTATCATATTGTGATCATGAGAAGGTTAAAATCTTTCTGGATCAGCCCTCATTAGAAAGGCCCCATAAACAGCAACCATCCTCTCCCCACAGTGCCTTTAACTGGGTAGAGCCAGCAGAGCTCTATAACAGTTTCTTTCATCACTCTTGGAGAAAACATTTATGGGGATAGCAAGGTAGTGCCATGAGGATGGAGGTAAGTCCAGTAAAGAGCTGGATCTGATTGCCCATCAAGAACCACGTTTTCCTCCTTCGGTAAGTATGTGCTTGTGAGAAGTGTAAAAATGGGCTCCATGAAGACTTCTATAGGACAGGGCTGCTCCCCAGCCTGTGAATTTTCTCTAGTCATTTCTTTCCTCATGTCACTTTTATATATATATGTATATTTATAAATTTCAGGGAGATCTGTCCTGGCTTGGCTGCAGCTTTTTGCTGGCTCAGTCCACCAGCTCCCAGCCCAGGTGGATCTGCCAAGCACAAAGCCCGAAGCCCTGCCCTGGCCAAAGCCACGCTGTAGCCTGTAGCAGGGACTGTGTGTGTCAGCCACTGGTTTTAGAGATGAAAACAACCCCATGCTGTCCTTGCCCTGCAGCCTTTGCAGTGTTTTTTGTAGTCGAGTGATGCCCAGAAGCCCAAACTTTAGCTTTGGCCACCATTTTGCAGCTCTTCACAGAATCCCATGCCAAATCTAAGGGGCGGCTCCCAGGACTGAGCGCCACAGAAGCAACCTGTCACTTCCATCCATGAGGCTGTGTGGCAGCTAAAACCAAGTAACTTCTATTCAGGCACATGCTTTTTATCTCCCTGAAAGGGAGAGCTCTGACTGACAGGGTAATTCATCATTTACCTGATGCACGAAGAAGAAGTCGCCTGAAGGAGCAGAGCCACACACATTATTTTCACACTGGTGGAGGCGTATGCCCTGTGTGAGATCCAATGTTTTTAAAAGTTTCTGTAACCCTAAAAAAGAAATTCTAGATTCTCTAGGGAGATGTTATAGGGAATCTTTGTCGCATGCCGTAGCATGCTGAAGTGACACAGCGGGCAGCCATTTCCAGCGCATGCATAGCAGTGGTAGGAGGAACGACTGGGCTGGGAAAACCGCAGTGATACTAGGAGGTAGCACTGGAGAGATCAAAGGACTGGTAAAGGACTGCAAAGGATCCCCATGCCTTGCATGAATGGTGCAGGTCACTGCTGCCCACATCATTTTCTTTCCAATATGCTCGCAGGGCTACTCTGAGCACAGGTGCTGGGATGCTGTCTGGGGAATACCTGCCCACCATGCTAGGTGGCTCTGGTGCTCAGTAGTGCCTTCACCAACCCCAGCCCCTCAGTGGGGTTATCATGAAAAATTGACTCGGGCTTTACAGGTCACCTGGGATGCTTCGTAGCCAGACCAGGTACCCCGCAGTGACAGGAGCTGTGGTTAGATTGGACTCGCCCTGGCTGCAGCCAGCCATCCAATTTTGATTCTTGCACTTGGCCATGGGTTCAGTGTTCCCAGGGGCACCTGATGAAGTAAAGACAGCCCTCACCATAGTCCAGTCACCGAGCTCAGAAGGCTTTGCCTACAACTGCTGAAGTTCATGGCATATGGCATGATATGCCACGTCTCAGCCACCTTGCAGGAGAAAGCCTGGATGCATCCTGCCTGCCACAGTGATACAGGTACCCACTGTTACACATTGGTGTGCCCAGTGTAAACAGTAGTTGAGGCCCAAGCCTGTGCTGGGTATTTTTTCATAGTTATTACAGTCGCATCCAGAAGCCTGAGTCAAAGCTCAATACCTCCTTGCACTAGTCACTATCCAAATGCGGTATAAACACCACCCCTGCCCCCAAAACACTACAGGGGCTAATGCTCGCTCTCAGCGTGTGCGATTCCTCCTGTCTGCGCTCACAGCACAACACTGGGATTGTGTTGTGGGAAGTTTGTGCTGTCTGTTCCTATTTGCATGGTATTTGTTCTGCAAAGGCCAGCTTCAAGCTCTTACTTTTCCTAAGCATCAGGTTCCCTTATGTACTGGGCTAATCCATATATAAAGTTCTTCACCCTTTCCTCAGCTGTGTTGTCCTCCTCACCCATTTCTGCCAACACTGCTCTCTCCAAATGACCATCTAACAGCCACTGAAATATAAATAAAAGCTCAAAGATGGTGCTTGCTCCCCTTATGCAGTCCCTGTAGTCAAAAGTAGTTTGGTATGGTGAGATGATTTATGGTGCTGTTGATACATCTGGATAAGTAAATGCCCAGACTGGAGACATGGAACTAAGCTGTCTGCATTTCCTCACATCCAGTGCCATGCAAAGTAAAACAGATTTGCTTAACTTGTTTGCAATGACATCGGAGAGTGTAGACTCATAGACTGCACGGATCTTTCCAGTATAAACCAGCTCCAGTCTGCCTTGGAAATAGATATGCTGCTTTTTGCTGAACAGATCTTGGTAAAAATTGAGTTACACAGGGATAGCTGGAACAGAGGGCCAGTGAAAAATGCCTCAACAGCAGTATTTGTATTCGTTTGTCCATGTGGTTACTTATTTTGATGCACACTTGCTGTGTGTTTCTTTGGCAGAATCTCCCACAGCCTTGAGAACTGAGTCTTGCCCAGTCGTAGTTCAGTCTTGCAGTTCTTGACCTTAAATAAGTTTTTCTTTGCTGATCAGCTCTTTCTTTTGGTCTGCGACAGCTCTTTCCTCATCCCTTTTTGTGAGGGTGTTTGTCCTACTCCAAAATGATTTTTCCCCTTTGTTGTGTGTAGGGAGGGTGGGATGGGGGTGCAAATTCATAGGAATTTTTGTACTCTTGAGGCCACATCCCTGCTACATTCAGATCCTAGAGGTCTTAAAATTTTACTTTCTGGCTTGCTGGACATTTCAAGTTCAAACTCACAGCTCATGGGTCTAGGCCTGTTTTTGTCCTGCTTATTTAAAATTCAATCAGCTCATGGTCATTTAGACCAAACTTCTATGCTACAAGCAGTTACCTTGAAGTGTTTTGGTACTTACCAGAACTGTGACTAACGTGATGTTGCTCTAGAGTCTGGGACTACTTGCTGTAGAAATTTCTCCCTTTCATGTAAAGATAGTTTGTCCTTCTGTATTTGGAAGCATTGCTTACTGCACGGTGAATCTGAAACTCTTTTAATGATGTGTTCCCTTAGTTTCTCGTAATAAGATGGTGATCTCCAGCCATAACAAAATCCAACCATCAAAGTGAGTGGCAGACCCTATTTTAATTCCCATAGGTCTCTTTTTCAGGCTTTCCAAAAGTGATTTTTGACTTAGCCTGATTCTGGGTTTTACTGAAGCAATCAATTCTTATTTCTTTTCAGTCTACTTCATCAGTTAATGAGAATTGCTACCTCACCGCCTTTTACCTTTTCTTCTTTTTTAAATAATGCATATCTTTCAATGCCCGTGTTTGAGGCAAGATTACTATTCCAATGTGTTTCTATTGTTCTTGTAATATCCTTTTCTTTTGTTCTGCACCAGAGATTCTACTTCCTATATGTATCTGGTCTTAATGCACAGCATTTCTCTTGATTTTCTCTGTTTTAATCCAGTTTTAAATAGCAAATTTCATTAAATGTATCACACAAACATTTATTCCTCTCTTCAATATTATTCCCATATTCTCTTGCTGCCTATTCCTCTCCCCTTCTGTGTCCTATTACCCATTGCAATAATCTCGCTTATCTGATTTTTCTTTTTTCCTTGTGTTAGAATCAGGCATGGAGATTGAGTTTCCCAATCCTCTCCCCTCTGTTTCTAGTTTAAAGCTCTTATCAGACATGCGACCACAGTCCTAGGAGTTATCCATGTGGAGTCCATTCCCAAGAGCAGTCCTCACCCTATGGACCCCTTTTTGGGGGTCACACATCCCAGAACCTTGTTCATAGCACTGGCCCATGAGCCATCAGCTTATCCTACCTCTTGAGTCACGCCTTTGCTCTTCACCTACTGAAGGGCACCTGTAACTTCATTCATTCATTTCTGCATTTTCACCTGGCAGCCATCCCTGATCACCTCTAGTGTGACTATGGCAGTGTCATCTGGCCCACCATGAAGGACAGCCAGTGGATTTTCTTTCTTTCCAGTCAGGATCTTTTCCAGCCCTACAGCACATCCTTGCTCCTAGCTGCCAGTACCCATTCTCTTGTCTAAATCTGACTTTGACAACAGTCTTCCCAATTACTGTTAATAAAAATCACTGGTCACAAAGACCTTCCTCTTCTTAATGTTAGCAAAAATGCCTACAGAGTCCTCTGGCTTTTCTTTTTTCATGCAACATCCTATGGATCACCCTTGTTCTTTCTTTAACTGCTGCCTCTTTCTCTCTTCTGTTGGAGCTGAATCTCTTTCTTGTCCTCTCATCATTTTTCTATTCTTATACCTCCTTTTTTCCAGTGAAGCAAACTTGTGCCTCTTTTTGCTTCTCTATTAGCTGATCTTTTTCTCTGTTTCTCCTTCTGTGGTTGCGCCTTCCACATGCACCATCATCTAATGATCTGCCCTCTGAGTATCTTGCTCAGAAGTTGTCTCAAGTCTGACCTCTCTTGTCTCTATCACTTGTTTAAATACCCTTCTGAGATCCACCTACATCTCAATCTCACAATACCTAGCTGCCCGAGTTTTGGAAGATCATATTTGGATTCTTTTCCTCCTAACACAGATCTAAACTGCATCCCCTCTCCAACCACCAGGAGACATCTACCAGTGGGACTGCCGATGTGAAGCTAAGGGCAAAGCTGGACTAGGCAGTCGGGGCTGCACTTAAGAGCTGTGTTGATGAGTAGGCTGGGGGGAAGGTGTCTCATACACTCTCCTTTTGCTGTGTTAATTGTTTCAGTGCTAGCAGGAGTAAAAAGTAGTAAAAGTTTATTTTAGTCACTAAATCAAACAAATGTGCTATATGCACAGTTCAGGAATTAAAAATCTAGTAATACATCTTGAAAATGTTTTTAAAAACGTTCCACTTAGTGCCATTTCAGGGTATGACTTATTTTATGGATTTGGGTTCCTCTCTTATTAAACACATTTGCTGGATTCTAAGAAGCGTGGTTTTGATTCCTCTGATCCTATTGTCTGTTGTCTGCATCACCACAGTCCATCATACAGGACTTAGGTCTCACAGCCCAAACATGGGATTATGACTTTGGGTAGGAGTAGCAGCGAATCCTGCTCCCATTCATCTGCTTCCACGAAAGTGAAACAAATCACAGAAGAAATACTGACAGAAGGCATGCATGCAAGGGAACTGATCTGTGGCATGTAATAATAATAATAATAATAATAATAATAATAATAATAATAATAATAATAATATGACATTACCACTTTACAGGTTGTTTCAATAGTGAGATATTTAAGTGACAGTGTCAAAATATTGACAACGTGATAAATATTATATGCATCCCAGCCTGAGAAGAATCAGCAAAATGTTGTACAACTTTTTTCTCTCCTTTTCTTTTTTCTTTCTAGCATTTTTTCTTTCCTCCTTCTTTTTCCCTCCTCCCTCTTACTCCCTACTTGCAACATAAAGCAGTTTGGTTGTTTGAGGCTTGTTTTCTCTTATCTTTCTACTTGTGCATGTGTGTGTTTTTAAATGGGTAGCTCTCATTTTATGCCACACTTGAATTACACAAAGGAAAGAAACTGTCCTACTTAAAAGAACACAAAAGGATTTTGCAAGGGAAGTGTTTGAAGAGGGATATGTCAAATTAAATAAAGACCATTGTTAAACGTTTTTCCTCTGGTATAGTTTCAGTTCTGAAGAGAGTTTAAATTTAGACTCTGAGCAGTAGGTGTGGCTTCATGTGGCATATCGAGTCCTACATTTGGAAGAAAGATTTGCATTGAGGAACTGGCCTAAAGAGCTTTTAGAAAAATCCCGAGTGCTTTGTTTCTATCCTCCAAGAAATGTATTTTGTTGTTGCATTTTGTCATGGTGCTCACCTTTAAGGGATGGGAAAGGATAAACCAAATGACACCTCTAAGTCAGCAGCTTTTCCTGGTGCAGTCTGGTAATGATCCAAAGCCAGGTGGAGTTCGTATACAATGGAAAGCTCTTTTTGCTCAAGCAAGGACAAAGGTGGCCTGGGCTTGAGATATCTGCAATAGTCCCGTGGTAGACCGTCACCCAATGTCTCTTGGTGTTTGGGTCTAGTGGTGAACCAAGACTGAGAACTCTGGAGGCTGCTGCCATTCGAAGGAGAAATTCATGGGGTCCGTAATATTTTAGGCAAGCTGCCTACTTACACAGAAAACAGAAACGCTTGTTCAAAAGCCAAATCAAAACAACAGGAGAGGGCATCTTCATTCTCAACTGCAAGCTTGCTTCAGCCAGCATTCAGTCAAAAAACCTGCTTTTATTAATGCCACATCTCTCAATACTTGCTTGAGCAATTTCCATTTTCCCCTTTGCCTCCTGTTTTTCCTCCAGCTTTTATCACATGTGCCCTTCACTGAAAAATATCTGGTGACAACACCTCCCTTCCTAATCCAGAGCCGCTGCTTGAATACACCTTTGTGCCGCGAGGCTGAGTCTCAAGGATGAGTTAGATCGTGCTCCTCTCGGAGCACCCCGTAGCAGAGGTGGCATCACAGCTTCATTCTGGAGTGCGAAACGGAGGCACAAAGCAGCCGTACACCCTGCCAGCGCCCGTGGAGCCAAGGGCAGAGACAAAGTGTCTCGAATCCTTGTCTCCAGGGCTGCCGTACCTCATTTGGGTGGGCTGCCTGGGCAGCGAGGGGGCTGCGGGGCGGGGAGGGACCCGTGAAGCTGTGTAGGAGGATGGAGGCCCTTTCTGAGCTGTTCTTAGGGACAATCTACATATCATTAAAACTCCTGTGCCATCTGAATGCATAACGGTACTTTATCAACTAAAACTTCTTTATTTAATCAGTTGATTTAATTATGAGCTAGTTAATTGAAAAATTCATGGTACAAGTTCTGAAGGTCAAAATACTCAGAAGTTCAAAGAAGACTGGAGCATTTGTTTCACTCGAGCTGTGACATGCTGTGCTGAGTTACAGAAATCTGCTCTGATTCAAACTGGCAAACTGATCTTGGGACTAAACAACTGAATTACCAAACAAGAAGACAATTCACTTCCATTCATGAGGAGTGAATGTATCTGCTGCCAGGCGTGGTTAGTCTGTGATTGATTTATCTGTACGTTGTGGTTTCCAAAAGATCCAAGTAGTAACTACTCTTACAGAAATGGCTTTAGCACTGTCCTGTCAACCCTTTTAGCCCTCTCAGGGATATGTCCGTGTTTGTGCAAAGTGCTGGACTGATTGACCGGCAGACTGTGGTTCTCCCTGGATGGGAGAGACATGCCAAGGGCAACAAGAGCTCCAGATTCCTACGTCTGGGTCACTACGTTTCACCACTGCATGAAAGGCTTTTTCAGAAGTTGCAGAGGCCAGGTGAAATATCTGGTCAATAATCTGGAAATAATCCGTATTTATGAACCCCGGTGTGTTGCAAACACTGGTTCCCCTCCCAGGCAAGCACAGCGGGGGCCTGCTAAGATCTTGCTTGAGATCCCCATTTTAGACTGACAGTCATGTAAATATCTGCAGGGATATTTACATGCCTATAGAAGATTGAACAGCAAAAACTGTAGCCAAAAATCAGTGAGCTTTGGGCAGGTAAGGGCATATGAAAACCCTGCAGCCTTAGTGCTGCTACAGCAGAGTGAGTCCTCTGTATGTTACTGTTTGTCCAAAATGTATGATCAGAGCAGGTCGAGGGCATGCATCCTCGAGTTCACACCTCTGTTGTGTCCTGCCCAGACCTCAGGTGCACAGAGACCTCAGTATCCCCTCTTATGGGAATGTCCCAAGTATTGGCAAACACTGGGCCACTTCAGGGTTTGCGTTTTCATCCCTTCATTACAGAATTTTGCCATTCCTGTCTCAGCGGGAGGATGGCACCAGCCTGGGTTCAGCCCAGCCCATACATTTATCTGCCCTAAACAACATACTCTTACTTTAAAGAATATGTTGGGTTTTTTTTAACAAATAAAACATTACATTTCTGGCCCTCATGGCTGCAATGTACTTGGAAAGAAGTGCAACCAATTTAATATTGTTTTCCTGAATCTGCAAGAAGCCCTAATTATTAGCTCTTAGGGGCTCAGTATTCCTCAGACTTTTCAATGATAGCAGGGTATTAACTTAAAAGCCCTGTTGTGGTTATGTCTATCGGTATGTCTGTCTGTCAATGTTAACTATTCAGTTGCTGTACATTTTAATGAGAAGAAGTGGGGATAGGAATGAAGCCAGGAGCAGAAGACAAGCTACAATAAGAATAAAAAAAGCAGGGGATGAAAATTAAAACAACAAAGTAAAACAAAAGAGAGGGGAAGAAAAAAAAGGAGGAATGTAAAGAAAATGAAACAAAGGACAAAGCACATGAGAAACCAAAAGGACAAAAACTGCATACATATATAGATAGGTGAATATTTATTCTTGAGGGATGCTGCCTGTAAGAAGAAGGAAATGAATAAATAATAGCTATAAAGGCATTTAACACTGTTAAAAATGCTGTCTGGGAGACTGTCCATTTCAGACACTCTCCCTGGTGCTTTACTACACTTCAGACACTTTCCCCCTCATGTTGCTTACTGGAAGACCTGGTTTTCCTCTCACTGACCTGCACTAAGAGTGAGCAGGGATGGGCCCCTGCTATCCACTGCTGAGAGACGTACTGGGAAACGGGGGCCTGCACGAGTGGTCCAAGGACCAGCTTTTTCAAGCACTGCTGTGCTATTAAAAGTGTATACCTATACTACAGGGCAGCTCTGAGAGGTTTTTCTCTGCTTGGGTATCCAGTTAGAAAGCTGTCATGATGCCTGCACGAGTCCAACAGGACTTGGGTAGGAACAGTCCGGTTCCAACAGAAAACTTGCACCCCAGGTCCAGCTATCACTTTAGGGGATCACTCTGCCGTTACTTACCCAAACTCTTTGCAGGGCTCTCTTTAAATTTCAAACTCCTCCCTTAGAAGCCGTAAACATGAGTCGGGATGTATTTTTTTAACATTCCTGTTGGGGAACGATTGGCAATCCCCACTCATCTTTCAGCAAGGCTAATGCCCCTTGGGCATCGCTGAGCCAGACAGTGAGCACAGCCCCTTCACTGCTGTCCCAGCACTAACTCGCTACGAGCATCTTGTTAACCTGGGGCGAAGCACATACACCTTCAGATAGGGCGTGCTGCTGAAACGATGGCCCTGTGACACAGGACACACAGATTTTGAGCTTTTTGGTAAAGCTTTGAAGAGTGTATGGAGAATCAGTTTTCATACCCTTGTGTAGAGCCACAGCAGCAATGCTGTATGCAAACAGGAGGAAGGCAACAAGACCACTGCTGGTGCTCGCCTGAGACCAGACAAAATGGTTACCCAGTATTTAGTGATGATAATAGGTTCGGCATGCATGATTCCTAACGTGAGCTTTGCGGGATCCTGTGACTACTATGTAAACGTTTCTTTTATCATGGAGATCTTTTAACCCATGGAGAACCTTCCCTCAACATCAAAGGATGTTGTATTGGGCAGGCAATGTCTCTAGTTTTAAAACATGGCTCCAGTTCATCATCCATCACTGAAAATGGAAACCTTTGCTCTCTGCTATGTGATTTTTGACAATTGGCCTAATGAGGCAGCAGAAAGAAAAGAAAATATGTTTCACATTTTGCTCAGGTTTCCTGTCTCTCATTATAGGCATTTATGAGAAGTGAAAAACACATGAAAATTCAGAATGCATTATTTGAAACAATAAGTGAGTCTAGGTAATAATGTACTGTATACCCAAAAGCAAGGGAAATAATTGTTTTTCAATCTAATGTTGTATTTATCACTCCTGGGATGAAAATACAGCTAATACATATTTCAAGTGTAAGTTCAAAATATTCATGTGCAACCAAGCAAAGGTTTATTTCTCACTCTCCATCTGTTTCTAGCGAGGTTATGTTGTTGTTTTTCTGCATTGTGTGGTTGCATTATCTTAATAAATGATTAGTTGTGAGATATTATTTCCCTTTAAAACATGTGACAGCAAAGCAAGTTTTTAATAAAGTGTTTTGAAAAAGCAACAGACTGAAAAAAACTGGGCAAGAGTTCAAATTGGTAATGAACTGAATATGCCTCTAATTATATTGAATTTACAAGTAATAGGATGAAGCAACATTAGAAATTACTTCTGACTGAAATTCAGTGCCTTAAGGCTGAGAATGTTCCCCTCAAACTTCTGGAGACTGAATAAAATTGCTGTATCATTATTTGTTTTAAATATCTGTCATTTTGAATCTCAAAATGAAGGATGGTGGGTTAAGTCATCCTGAAAACAGACACTCTGATAAATGTGTCACAAAAGCTAAGATTTTTCTCGAGATAAGATTTATTTTTGGACTTCAGTTTACCCAGTACATGTAACATTTGGTGTAAGTTGGTCTGGCTGTGTGTAATACCAGGCTCAATACACATGTAAACCTACATTTTTAAACTGGGATTCAGCTGTGTTGATCTAGATGAGGCTCATCATAGGACTAGATCTCTGTTCCCCATGCCGGCAATTTAAGGCTCAGTCTTAATCTTTGTATGAAGTCATTTTGTATCAAATGTATAAATAATTAATGCTTTGTGTATGGAAACACCAGCAGATTAATTCCTTTAATAACAAAAATCCATAGATAAATAGGGGTTGGTCAGCAAAGTGACCTTTTGTCTTTTTTTTCTGTGACCTTGAATTAAATCCAGCGTTGACCAGAATGACCATTAATCATTTTGATCAGGTTGCTGAGAGAATTACCAAGTGAAGTCAGTTTAGTCATCTCAGTTTACTTTCTACAGGGAAGAGGCACTGGGTTTGTATCATACAAACAACACAATAAGCCCATGATTGGTTTAGCAGGTCAAGACTGATACGTATTTGTGAAACAGCATGGACCTTGTCTATCTGCAGTGCTCTTGAACCTACCACGGATAAATAAAGGATTTCCTCCCCCAGCATGGGTAACCTTACGTTTTGTGCCATAAATAGATTTGAAAATGTCTTACAGCTAAAAGTACGGAGAAAGGGTATGCTTGAAGATCAAGCAGAATAAACAAGACCATGTCACAGATTCCTCTGGAGTTTAAATATGTTTGTATACCATGGGGAAGGAAAATACAGGTTTCATGCCTACCTCCATGGCTGCTGCTACTCAGCTGCTATCAGCACAGTGTGAATGAAAGCACAACCGGAGAGAAAATATTGAAAGACATTTAAAAACTTGTCAGACCAGTTATTAGGTTAAGTAACATTCTCTATAACCTCAGCTTCATGGATCAGCTTTCCTGATGAGATCACAGCAGGTTAATGCAGGAGAGAGGCAGAATCAGAATCTGAGTCAGAAATGAAGAAGTCCATCATAACGAGGAACAGCAGAGAGTTCCTGACATAATGAAACTGTGTTCATCAGATATATTTCACCTTTTCCATGCCTAGGACAATATTTTGGCAGTACTACAGAGAGTGAAAAGGGCCTAGGACAATATTTTGGCAGTACTACAGAGAGTGAAAAGGACTATATGCACAGCTCATCAAAGTCAGTATCTTGATTCTTGTGAGGCATAAATGATAAAAAATTAAAAGTGTTTTCAGGATCTCTCTTTTAAAGGCAGACATTGGGGAATACACCTTACTGTTCCAAGCTAGAACGTGTCACTGCCATGAAAGCCAAGTTCTCTTGCCTGAGAAAACTGCTGAATAAATACAAAGGAAAAGTGCTTGGAAGGAATAGGAAAACCACTGCCCAGGAATCTGTGGTGATAGTTATCGCAAAACATAGACAGAAAGGCAGTTCTCTTATCACTGAAGTGCTCTCAAACTCCCCAATGAGACTATTACAAGATCTGCTTCGTAGGCTTCTGCTACGGGACAAATGATCTGTCACCTCTACCTGCTGTCATCTCTCCTACCTTCTAGGCTGCATTCCCCCTTTCCGATGTTTCTGTATGACATAACTTTCAGCTTGTGCTCCACGTGATGCAGTAATATATCAGCCCTGCCAGAAGAACATATATGGGAGCTGGCTGGTATGATTTATCTTTAACCTGCCAAGTTTCACTTATCTGAGTTGTCACCTCATGTTCCACTACCAACACATCTGCACATTGTGCATTTGTATAGCATTGGGCACCCACAACTTTAACCTGACTAAAAAGGTGAGTGCTGATACACTCTTGTATAATGTAAGGACTGGGGCAATGCTATAATATGGAAGGACTCAATGGACGAGTGTGCTGCCTTCTCTAGGAAAGGACCCTAAAGATAAACTTCTTGAGAGAGACACTGGTAGAATCTGTCAGAAGTGTTTTATAACCACTGTCACAGCTCTTCTTTACAATAAATGTTTATACTAATTGCAGAGGGGTTTTTTTCCCCCAAACTGTTGCCTGGGTACCTTACCTTCTCACAGGCCTCTGAATTTTCTTTCCCATTTCAAGATGGAATGTTCTGAGAGTGTTTCTGGCTTAGCTTCTGATGTATTCAGCCCATCCCAAAAGGATTTAATCTCATCCTGCCTTGTGAGGACAACTTTTCCTTGTCCCCTTTCTTTCCCATCCTGACTGTCGCCTCAGCAACAGGGATAACTTACACCCTACACCTGCTACAAACATCATCCAAAGAGTGACGTGAGAAAAAAAGTTATGAATTCTGGCTGATAGCAAATTATTTAAAAGCTATCCCAATTAGCTGCACAGTACCTCTGGGTGAGCACAGGGCAGCCCACAGTGGGGCTACCTCCCATCGTTGCCAGACCGGACTCAACGGTGAGCCAAAACTCTGCAGCTGCGTTGTGGCAAGGTAAGGACTTCCTTCTCCTTTCTGAAGGCAAGGTGAAATGGAGTGGCATACATGGATCAGACAAAAGATGTGGCAGCGGGGGAAGAAAGGGACAGAGTCAGAGGATTCACAAAAGCAGGGAAAAGCTGGACAAGTCATCCTATGGCCCTGATCTGGGGAAGAGAATGCTTCGCCTGTTTGGTGGGCAGCGTTGGTGAGCATCCAAAGACACAGTGCTGGGGACAGGCACCCAGGTTCCTGGCTCCTGGTCTCACGTGAGGCACAGGAGCAAGGGCTTGAACCCTTAAAGAGTATCGAGGGACCCCGTGAGGTTTCCAGGCATGGAAGCTCCATGGATGTGGGGCCAGATTTGTTAGAGGTTAAGTGATGTGACAGCACTGAGCCAGAGTCTGTCCCCATCCTCTTCCTCATTATACATAAGCACAAAAGGTCCAAACACTCACAGGCTGTTACTTGCCTGATCACCAGAAAACCCAACTGTGTCTGAACTGAGGATGCAGTTTCATGTCGCTATGGCCATACAACATGGGTTTATAGCCGCCTGTTTCTCTTTGTGTGAGTGCCACATGCAGCGCGGTGTGACATTCAGCGTGTTTCGTTATAATTCAGCATGGTGATGCAAGCCAAATTAGTAAACTGTTTTCTGGTAGCCATTTAATAACAGTCACAAATGGCCTGAGGAAATCCCCATTTGTACTAAAGACAATTTAGCAGACACGGATGTGTTCATCTACGCAGAAACTTCAAAGGAGGCATTTTCACAAATATGTGCTGCTTGTTGCCTTCCCAGTGACATTTGTTACCACTTCCTGCAATGCTTGGGTTAGGTTGGGTCTTGTCTTTATGGGCCAAAGGAAGGGTCACCCAGAGTGAAGGGCCACCCCTTCTTTTTCTTCTTGCTAAAATAACTAGTCCAGATCAATTTTATATTTCCATATTCCGTTAACACAGAAGTATGGTCTTAGAAAGCATCAGATGGTGCACTGCACTGCCTTTTATAGACAGGGCTATTGCTTCGTCATTTGGTATAAATTAGGAGATATTTCAAAAAGTGAATGTAAACCCAAACAATCATTTTGGTGTACTTTTCTCTGAGATGATTGTTTTAGCTAGATACATTATCTATATTTAAAATATATGAAATGGAGGTATACTTAATGTTCAAAATGATATATGATAAAGATAGAAAAAGGTGAACTCTTGATATATTACAAGTCTTTCATACCATGAAATAACTATTGCCTAGTATTTTACTCATGACATTTTTATTTTTAGGGGAATTTCACTTGATTTGTATTGCTGACACCACTGATATGTTGTTTCCAGTGACCTTACATCCAAAATCAGTAGGGTGTGACATTTGATGGCCCAGATAAAAAACATTAATGGTAGAAGAGAGGGTTTATTTTCCTGGTCATAAATTAAGTTTAAATAACTTAGAATTTATTTTAAACTCTTCAGTACTTTTTACTGTCTACCCAATAAATGTATTTATTACTGGCAGCTTAACTCAGGTTTTTTTAGTGAAGCAGTTTACTTACATGCTTATGTACAGCCTTGCTTTTCTTTCTGAGGCAGGGTTCGGTAGCAACCACTGCTTCCCTCAAACAAAAGAAGATGGCTCCCAGGTAGTAAATAGAAAGGAATATAGTGGCATTGTCTTCTGATTTTCCCTACAAGTAAATCAGTAGAAGAGAGAGAGCAGCAGCTTTTGAGATGATGCACAATAGTGAAGAGTCAGGCTCAGAGAATTTTGCAGCACCTCTGTTAACATACATAGGTAGAGACTGATATAAGTAGTAAATGCATAGTTTAAATATTAGTATGACCTAAGCTGTAGTCTTATCACACCTGTTCACAGTCCTGCCAGTGCAAATTGCCCTGCAAATGTTCTCTTGAGGCATTTTTTCATGAATGCCAGTGAACTACATGCCATTCTGGTGTATAGTTCTCCACTTCGAAAATATTCAAAGACCGTGATCTCCAGATGCAGCTTGAAAAGGTGAGAGAGAAAGAATGAGAAATTAACTCACGAGAACTGTTACCATCAGTCCCTGGGGCACAGGCACCTTTAGGTAAAGGGGGAGTATGGACAGTGCCTCAGCAAAACCTTAAAAATCCTGGGAAAAAAGCCTTCCTGCCCCTCTCTGATCCGCAACTAGGTCTAAGGGCCCTGCAATGCAGTAAGGAGGGTATGATTTTACAGACTAACATTTATGAAAATGATATATTGTTATTGGATTGTTTTAAGAACTTTTATAACAACGAGAAGAGAGCTATCGCCATATATAGGCTCTTAAAAGTCAAGATGGGTTCCTGCAATATGGGGTTGTACTCTGCGTTCCCTCCCGTCATTTTTTATTGCACAAGTCTGTTTAGGAGACCAGCCTGTCTCTTATGCACTGTCTGTAGATAGTGATACAGCCTCTGTTTGCATAGCTGAGTCTTGGAGGCACTGGCAGCAAACAAGGTTCATGAAACTTTTCTTCTCCTCAGAAAGGTCTTGTTGGAGTTTCTCGTGAAATCTGATTCACTGAAGCAAAAACAAGCTCTCTGTTATAACTGAGGAGGTTCCTTTCCCAGGGAAGGAGAGGAGAGAGGATTAGTTTGCCTGCTTGAAGATGTTTCCCACTCTTCTTCTGTTGAAAAAAATGCCATCTGTAACTTCAGTGTAGGTGGAAAGGCACAAGAGGTTTTGGATACCAGCACGTGAGCTCTGCTTCCATTGGGAAAAGTCTTATCACAGCCAGCTGTTATTTCACTTACCCTAAACCAGCTCAGGTCTGGCCTCACGGACATGGTCTGTAGGTAGAATTTGCATGCCTCATCTTCCAGCCATGATTCTTGTTGCGGTGAGGCAAGGTACCTTCAGGTAGCTCCCAGCATACCTGGCCGTGAAGAGGACTGCTGCCTCTTAATGGGAGGATAGCAGCTGGCTGGAGCAAACTATCTTTCTGTTCGTGACCTCTGAGAGGGATTCAAAGCAGGCTTTGAGCCCAGGGTGTGAATTCATAGCTGAGGTGGAAAGTGCATACAACAGACCTTTCCACCCACAGCTTTGCACTGCAACCCCTTCAGTCTGTGTATTTCAGAGCAAGCCATGAGATAACCACTGTACTGATAAAACAGACCACATAGATGTACGATTGCTGAAGATGAAGTGTTTAACTTTGTCTTTTGGTTTCTCAGTTTTTAGGATGAGGTCAGTTCATATTTCCTTCTGCAGCCAACAGGATTATTTCTGGGGAGTTTTATTTTGGAGCCTTGGTTTTTTTAATTATTTAAGCTGATTCTTATGTAATCTCTTGATTTCAACATCAAAGTCCTAAAGAAAAAAACCTGAAATAGTATGAGCTGGCAATGCTCAATCTGTATAATAGCTGTTTGAATGTATAGATTTGTATGTCTTCTTTGACTGAAGTTTTTTATACAAGTCGAAGCCTACTGATTCCAGCAGGCTACTGTAGCTGACTTGCTGAGGAGAACCAGGACCTGTGAGTCCAAGTTTGGTTGGTACTTTTCAAAACATTTCCTATACAAAATAATCTACAGAAGAATAATAAACCTGCCAGTGTTTTCTTTTACAGTTAATTTTCCTAGACTCATATGTCGCTGCTGAACTGGTACAGCAGCTGTGTATCAGATGGCCAATGAGAAAAAGGAGGAGGGAATTTCAGATCATCCCATGACCCTCTTCTCCAGAGAGCTGTGGAAGTGGAAATGGCCTTCAGCTGGTCCAAGGAGGGCACAGATGCTTTTGTCTCCTCCACCTGGACACTCCTCAAGCTACTTTGCCTTGTGCAACTAATGGTGGAGCGGGAGGATCCCAGGGCACATCTGCACCTCCTGTTGATGGTTCATGCTCCTCAGTAGGTATCTTTGCTCTCCATGTGGCTGGGGGAAAATGTACTCTAGATGGCATGGGTGTATGGGTGCGCGAGGAGCAGGGCAGATTGCTAAAATAGGTTTTTGACTTCCCCTCTGCCCTAACCTCAAGAGTCAAGGGCTTTCACGGGCACCAACCTGCCCAAAAGCATGGCATTATCCTTTCTTTCTCCTTCACAGTCCCTTGCTTGGAGAGCATGTGAGATCGTAGGGGATCCTAGGATTGTCGGATCCACGTGGGGCTTTCTGTGGAGCTAGTGGGAAAGAGATCCCACAACCAGAACAGCACTTAAATAAAGTGATAGACTGGCTACAGAGACCGGTCTGCTTCTAGTGAGATCTCCAGTCTGTCTCAAAAGAGGGAAGGCCATTATGGGAAGAGAGATGTCCCAGCCCTGGGGCATGACAGTCCTCTTCTCTCTTCTCAGACATAGGGCAAAGCTGTCCTGCTACACAGCTAATCCAGCCTTGGGACATGACCTGTGGCCTGAAGAAATCTGGGCTACACAAAGCTGCCTAATGACAGCTGCTCTTCCTATTCTGGGATGCTTATGTCCGCTACAAATGCAAATAGGAAGGCAAAGTAGAGGTCATGTCAGAAAATGGCATCACCAATGGCCCTTAAAACATATCCAGGTCCTGGCTTGCTTTGCACAAGTCCTCTCAATACATCGCTCTCTCTTCAGCTACTCTGGTGATCTTGGAGGGATTTTCCTCACAGCTGCACAAGTCGATTTTCCACAGTTCACGAGAGTTCCTGTGTCTGGAAGTCAATATGCCAGCCATTAATATATAGCATGCTTTTACTGTGAATTCATGAAGTATCACTGCAATTAAATTTCCCTGTTAATGACATGATTTATTAATGAAACAAGGTTAATCCTGAAGCTCTTGAAAATGAAAATAGAGTTGATTCTCCCTCACAGTATCATAAAATTCACATTACATACAGATCTTGAATGACATCTTAAAATACTGCCATGCAAAGGAACCTAGTGGGGAGAATGCTCTTTTGTACCCTTGTTTGCCCTTTTCCAGACAACTCACACAAATAAATAAGGGGGCGACAGATAAACAGCAAAAAACCCCACCCCAAAACAGAAAAAACCCAAACCCAATGCAAGATAAAGCCAAAACCCTCCTGATAAGGAAGATCACAGGAGCCTTCTAACTGCTTTGTTTTGAGTCCTCTCAGTTAGAAGGAAGATAGTGCTGAAATGTAAAAGCTTTTCCTGTGCGGGTCGAAAGGCTCTCGGAGAAGGCTAAAGAATAGCACTGCAGCATATGCCACAGAAGCAGTACCTGGCTCATACAGTGTGAAAACGCATTAGTACGGGGCTCAGATGATGCTCTAGTGGTCTTTTCCATTCATTTGCGATGGGTGCCCTCCGAAAAGACCTTGGTATAAATAATAACTAAGCCGATCAAACAAACAAAATTCAAGTAACTGCTACCTCAGTGATATCTGTAAATCCAAAGAGTTTGCTTTATGTTAATGGACTCCATATGGCTACAGAAGTTCTCTGTCTATTTGCTATATATGCTGTTGTTTTCATTTCATTTTTTTTTCTTCTTCTTTAATAAAATGCTGTAAATATTTGCTGTTGGAAGAGAACAACGCTATGGGAGGCTCTGAAGTGATATTCATAAGAACTGCGAACACTGACTAATTGATTAACCAAGAGTTCTTGAAGAGAATGATTTGATTAGGGTAATTTATAGAGATTGTATCTTTTGTCATCATTTGTCTTTGAAAACGTAGAAGAAAACTGCTTCCAAGTGCATGTAGCCACTGGCATGAGAGATGGTGTGCACTACATCATCAGTTACAGCAGACTGCTCAATTTTGTACCTTTCCAGCTAGTCAAATATCCAATAACAGCACACACACACACACACACACATGCACACACACCAAAGCGCTCTAGCTCTTTGCACTCAAAACTTTTCCAACATGGGCTTAGAAAAATATTTGGGGTTGTTCACTGCTCTGCTCTCTGTAGCATAAACATTTATTTAAATGGGGCTGTCTTTTCAGTAATGAAGAATGAAGGAAAAACAATGGTCTGATTTTGACAAATTAACTTGTGATTTGGAGAGTCGGTGAAGCAGGGAAGAGACATTCCTAACTATACTAATTAAATGAGCTTGCAACATTTATTTTAATGCAATGGAACCAGCCATATGAAGATGAACATTTTAATTTATTTTGCGGTGACATTATGAAAAATTTCTCTGCTGCAGATTATCTACAAAAACAAATCTCATCAGCATCTAGGTTTGTGCATGAAATTTACATCTCTCACATAAGTTTGACCTTCCCCAGCGAAAACAAATGGAATGCGCTAAGTTAAAAAGTTTCTGCAAAGGTTGTCTTCCCATTGATGTGGTGGTTTATGTTCAAATTACCTCTGTGAAAAACACATCCATTTTTCATGGTGCAGTGTAGATGAAAAATTCTGAATCCGTTCTAAGGGGAATGCAAATATAGCTCATTAGTTCAAAAACATTTTTCATGAACGACTGCTGAGTATTTTCAGGCAGATGAGAATGTGCAGTTTTAGCCAAGAATGAGCACCACATGTCCTACTAATTGTTTTTTAAACTTGTTCCTTCCCTCTATGGCATTCAGTAAGTCTAGAAAGTGCAAAGATTCCTGGAGAAAAAAAATTGTAGGTATCCTCATTTATAGCATATACTGGGTCTTTTCAATATAGTGTGCAGTATGAGGAAAAAAAAATAGGAGCATTAGCTTTCCAGATCGGTAATATCGTTATATTCAGGCACATGACATTTCTCTCCTCAGAGTTTTTTCAGGTTTTAGTAATGAGTAGGAATATTATTTACGGAGTGCCATCAGCGGAGAGAGCGTTGTCCTAAGGTTCATATCAGTGACATTGTTATGGAGCTGCTGTCACTAGGAGCTGCAGGAGTTCATTGGGTTTTGGTTTTTTAACTAGGTTGAGTAGCAGTAAGATATTTTTGCTGTTTAAAATGATTCTTAAGAAGGTGCTTTAGCCAGGATTCTCCTCTCTTCTGCAGGCCTCCCAAAGGTTTGCTTTGAGATGGCCTCAAAAAGTGGGTGATTTGAGCAATAACTCAGGCTTGCAACCTTCCCTCCATGAGCGTGAAAGCTAGAACAATTAAAAACAACGAAAAAAATGATGTTATTTAGAAATTATCTTATTTCAGGGTCTGGTCATGCATTGTGTATCCCATGTCTCTGAGTGGTGGTCCTCCATGTGCGATGCACACCCATCGGTTCTTCCTTGCCCCTGTGGTGGAGGACGACTCTCCACGGGGTCTTTCTGCAGCCAGACCCACCTTAACAGCTCAGGCTGGTCTTTTTATCAAGTCACCTGGGCCCAGGAGGTGAGCTGCCCCTGTCAGGGGCTGGCAGGGGTGTTGGGATGACTCAAGTCGGCAGCACAGCTCCAGCCGAGCTGAAACCGGCAGGGCATCCTTGCGATGAGCTCCTCTTCACCTGGGCAACTCTGCAGCCCTCGGTCTCAGCCTCAGACAGCACGCAGACCTCCTCTGCTTTCCAAAATTCATGCTGCTTACCAGACTGTAGATATTTACCTTTTATCTTGGCCCTTTATCTGTTAGCTTTGGAGCGTGGGATCAGCTTTTCAGGCTAGTTACAGAGAAAACCAAGCCAGTTGCCATGAACTAGGGTTTCCTACTGCTGATCAATCCCCTTCTTTCTGCCTCTTGCCTGGCACCCATGGACCCTTCCGCAGAAGGTCTCTTCCCCACCGAGGGATCAGCAGACCCTGGCATGTTGTGAATCATTTTGCCCACCCATGCACTGCAGCCACCTCTGGACTGAGCTGTGCAAATCTGCCCATGCAGAGAAAAGCTTGAAATGGGATGAGTGCAGCCTTTCACCCAGCTGAAACTGCGGCTGGATTTTAGACAGGAAAGAGGTTATTACTGAAAGTTGAGTTGGTATTTGACCGTAACAATTGTATTAACATCCCTAATCCAATGTTATGGGAGTCTTAATGACAGTCAAGTATGGAAACTTAAGCCTCTCGATGGCAAAAATCCTGTTGCCCAAGGTCATAACCCTGTTTTTTCACCTGAAAAGCAGTCCTGTGCTCCCTAAATGTTTGCTAAACACTTGCTCATTACCATTTCTTCAAGATGGAAAACCACCAGCCACTGAATAACTAACAACTGTCCCGTAAACTTGTTAATGCTTTGTTGAGAAATGTCATGCTACCATTTTTTTCTTGACTCAGGATGTCAGTCACTGCTTTTCTATTCAGGTCTTCCAGAATACTTTTTTTTGGTGGTGAATCTTAGAAAGAGTTCTCATATGATAATTTCAGGTGTTAAAGCTTCTTTACCGGAACAAAAATATCCTCCCAGTCATGCACAAGAAGGTCATCTCCGGCATGTACCGCTGTCAGGACTGCCGTGGCACTGTCATAGCAGGGTGCTTCACAGCCCTTCCTCAAACTAGCAATCTCCTGTCTATGTGGTCCACACAGAGCTAAAACTGCCCGGCTTACTGAAACAAGGGAGATGTCCCTGTGCTTCAAAACAGACAGGGAGACAATATTCTGCAGATTTCATGGCATCTGCCCATAAAGCGAAAGAGCCAGGGCCTGAAAGCCAGCCTTTCTCCAGGCTCCATGGCTATGGGGCCACAACACAGTTATGATTTCGCTTGCATCAAGGAAAGCTCTCACAAGAAGGTGATTCCTCCAGTTTCCTGAGAATATGAGAAATGCCCTGGATAGCACAAACACACAGACGAAGATTCTCTTCAGCTCCTGGAAGGTTAGTGTTAGTCCTGGAGCAGTGGCAAATGTGAGTTCCAGTAAGTGATGCGCAGTGTTGAGGGAAAGTAGAGGTTTTATAGGGGTTCAGAGGGGTGATGGTCAGCTTCTCTGCTGAATATACACTGTAGCACTCAATAACTCTGCCTCTAAAAATCATTGGGCAATAATTATACTCAGAAATAAGGAAGCTACCACATTGTGTCCCAACAGAAGAGCTAGTCGAAGAAACAAACCTTCAAGACAGCTAAAGCCACACAAAAAATGCTGTCTGTAATGTATCGTCTGAGAGGACAGAGAAAAGTAGCTTCTTCCAGTGTGATGGAGTTTTTTGACTGAGGACGTTTCACTGGTCTTGAAATATGGAAGTATTTTATCATCACTGAGACTTATGCATCTCTCCTAAAACAGTCAACAGCCAAGCTCCTGCTCAGAAAACTGAAATTTCCAACCATGCTTACATTCAGCTAAAAACACCCATGCACTGAGAAGGTCTCATAGGACCAAACTCATTCACAGAGGTACTTTTACAAAACTACAACTCCACCAGCAATGAATGTGTCCCATGTTTTTCAGTATGCCATTTACAAACAATAAAGGCTGCTGTCATGCTTCCCACGAGATCCCTGATGAGAGAAAAAGATGATGCATTTATACAAAAGCTAGCACATAGATCTTCAAAAAGAAACTTTTGACAATTTGCTTTTGACTCCAAAGTAATGTACAAAAAGTCATTGCTCTTTCTGAGCTCATATATGTCTTGTGTTTCTCTTGAGGAATCATTTCTCTTCATTCACCTTTTTACTCTGTTTGGGCAATCAGATTAATGTTGTGTGCCTGGACTGGGTGCTTTTCTGGCTTTCATGCTGTGAAGCTAGCAGCTCGAATAATGGCAGGAATCCATCCAAATGGGGAGACACTTTAATTCTCACTAGTCTTCCTGACTGCTCTAGAAGCCACATTTCTTCCCCTTTTATTTGTCCCCTCTTCCCCTTTTCCTTCTCTGATTCCAATTACCCTTTAGCTAAGAAGTATCCAATGATATTACTGTCGCCTTCTGCCATCTGTAAAGAGCAGCCAGTTGCTTTCATCCTGATAAATATTTATATTAGACTGAGGCAAGCAAGGAGCAACCTAGTGAGGCTTTCTTGTGAGAGATTAATCTATGTGTGTTTCTTCTGTAGGAGCTGCAGCCCACTGTTCCTGTGGAAGGTGCTAAACAGTCCCAAATTGGTAAAGAGTGGGCTTAATGGTTCTCCAGCCATCCTCCTTGGTGACCACTGGCAGGATGCATAGCTAGCAAACGGACAATGTGGTCAGTGTGCTAGGGGTTACCATGTGCTCCCGGCTGCCTTGGGAAACCCTCCAGCCCACCCAGGGCCATGCAAAAATTAGAAGAGTCTTGAGCTTCTGCCTGTGGTGACAAATCTCTGAAGACCTCCAGCTATAACCCTGGTGTTGCCAGTTCTAGCTTTTTTTTGAACTCAGGTGACCAGGGGCCCTCTTCTGCTGAAGGTAAGCTGACCGTAAACTGGGACAGTGCTGGCTTCACGGCTGGCTAATGAAAAGTGATGTGTCTGATCCTGGTGGATGGCTTAGAGATCCTCCTGGGCCTGACTGCAACTCCTGCCTTTTCACACTCCTGGCACTTTGACTTGCACTAATTGTTGAGTGGCTCCAGTATCAGCCTGCAAGTTTTTTTCCACAAGATGCTAGTCTTTGGATAGCAGGAGTGCCATAAATGAAAGCTAACAGACAGATATGAAAATAAGTTTTCTTCCTCTCTCTTTGTCTTTCTGTCCTTTAGTGCAGTATCAGTTTGCAGGAGACTAATTTTATGTAAAGTTTTACATTTCAGATTGTGATCAGCATTTTTTTTCCCTTGGTTGGCTCTGAGAAAACATATATTCAAGTTTTAGAATTCATCATGTCTGATTAATGATGTGTATATAGAGCTTCCTGTATCATCTTCCTTCTTTTGGTCTTTTTTATTCAGTTGTTTGCTGTACTCCAACCCTGCGGATAGATGGTTCTGCAGTGATAAATGTAAAGTTTGCATAAGCCATGTAACAGCAGGACAGCCTATTATCACTGTACATTTTCCATGGCTGTGCAAACCTCTGTAGGCTATTTTATTGCTAATAGATCCACAGAGAAACAGTAGTGATTTTATGACTCTTTTTAAAATGGAAATTCATGTTTAAGAAATACAACTGGGAGGAAACAGATGTAAACCACTTAAGCATTTGCAGAAAATTGAGATGCACACTCTTATTTACAGACCCACATCGCCTCCATCATTTTATTTTCAAAATTAAAATAAGCAATCTGTTTGCCATGGGAAATGAGGAACCGTAAACTTGTTGTTTTTCCTTTACAAAGCAATGGCCAGCGTCACTGTCTCTGTGCTTAATGGCATTGGAGAAAAGGGATGACAATTCCCCCCCCTAGATTTTATTGTCTATAACACGTTCCCTTTGTAATCTGTGTAAGAGGTATGCAAGCGGGAAAGATTTTAGCATAACCATGTGTCGGAATTCACATTATGTTATAAAAGCTAAAATGATTGCCCAACCTATTATAAGGTTTTACCCAAGTATTTAAAGCTATTGGAAAATCGATTTTAAAACTTTAACAGCAAACAATTGCAAAGCATTTACACTCATGTCAGAGTGCTAGTGCGCTCATTGCCTACACCAGCAGAAAATATTTCTTTCTTCTTGCATGCTGGTTTAGATTACTGATTTTGAGGGCCAAGCATCCCATTGGAAAATTATTATAAAATACCCCTGTAACTTCAGTTCAGAATGTGAAGTCACGAAATCACCTGTCAAAAAAAGACAGCATTTAATATTTATTAGTTATAATAATACTTTGGGCTGATCTACAGCCCTGCACCCATGGAGACTGGAGCTGTACACCTTCTTACTCCTCTCTTAAGAAAGGGGTGTTATATATACCTTATAAATAGCTAACCAGGGACACAGAGCTTTATGGAGGCTTGGATCTATGGAACGGCACCTCTGAGGGCTGAAGGCTGGAAGAGCACCCGGTCAGTCTTCTACTCCTCAGTAGTCACCACCACGCACATATTTTTTCAGCCATGTATTTCTGAATTATTGCTTGTTTTCCGGGAAAGTAAGGGGGCTGCAGTGTTGAAGTACTTGAAAGGGACTCATCCCGTTACATCTGAAGAAGGCCACCGAGCACTGTAAAAAGCTCTACTTTCAACAACCTCTGATGTGGGGAATGTGAGAAAAAAATAATCTAAGCACCAACTGATAAATGAAGAGACAGAAAATCCCCTCCTCTTAGGTACCGGCATGGTGAATGTTATATGAGAACTGTGTCTTATAGGGAAACAATCTTAGCAATGTCCCGTGACAGCCAGGTGTATACCTACGATAAACGCTTCCCTACAGCAACAGCTCCATACCCTGGCAGGTGGGAACTGCAAACGCCTCCTGGTCACAACTCCCTGCTGAAAGCTGGCCTCAAAGCTCAGAACAAGGCAGGTCATTCTCCTCTGCAGCCACTCGGGTAGTCACCTGGACACTGGTTTCTTAAGAAGACCTTGATATTCTGATGAAGCAGCTGGGAAGAAGGTGGAGGACATCACTGAGATGCCCCACTTGGGCATCCTCCTGCGCCATAAGAAGAAGAAAAGGAAAGGAAAGGAGAGCTGCTTTTATTAAGGGCAAAGCCACCAGTGTGCCTGGAACTTGTCAGCACAGCTTGCAAGCAGGAGAGGAGCAGGAGCAGCCAGGGAGAGCAGAGCTGGCAGTGTAAAATGCCCAGGGAGCAAGGATGCAAGCTCTCAGAGAACAGACCGAGGAGAAAGAAAAATCAGGTGTCAGGAAAGAATGGCCTGGGGAAGTAGGGAAGCAAAACAGCTGGGATGGGAGAGCTCCCATAAAGAGCAAAGCCAGACACTAATTCCACTTTTGGGAGGAAAGACTAAGACACATATTGCATTAAAGAGAGCTAACAACACAGACTGCCTTCCCTAATGTTATTCTTCCATGCAAGCGGTTTCCATAGTGATGTCGCTTGATTGCAAACGAGAGAGGAGATGGCCACAAGGCAATCTCTGCTAGGATGCTGTTCACACCATGAAAAAGCCCAAGACCTCGAATCACTTCAAGAAAAAAGCCGGCACTGCAGTTGCTCAGTCCCTGAAGCGTGGCTGGGAAGGGGAGGGTCAAGCAGTCTTGTCCTACCCCTGGGCAGAGCGGGGAGACTTTCCCTCTCCAGCCTGGAAAGCCTGCAGAAAGCAAAACCTCTCACCGACCCTGCTACATCTGCCACCAATGGGCCCGCCGCATCCCAGCCCTTGGGGCGACCGTTCAGAAAATGTGCTTCAGCCCTCCAGTCCATCACAAACACGGCCAAGGGTCACACTGGTAAGCTGGAAGAGCTGACGAAATTTCACGCAAAAATCGAAGTGAAAGAATTCTTTCTTATACTTCCCTACACTTCACTCAACACTGATTAGTACATTAAAGAGCTTTATTGACCCCTGGCAGTTAAACGGAAAGCTTTCTTGTTGTAGCACTGAAAGAAGGGACAGATTTTCCAACAGCTGTCTAATATCTCTGTCAACATGGAAATGAAATGGATTTAAGGACCTCGGAAAAGCATCTGAACATTTAGTGTCCAGTAATAATGAATTCCAATTTCCACTCGCAGAAACTGGAATTACTCTCAGTCTGTTTTACCAGCTTTCTAAATAAACATCTAGCACAATTTTGTTTTTAGAAAAAAAATCATCTAAAAGCAGGCTACTAGCTGACCATCTCTTTATTATCCCAGCTACAGAGGCAGAGTGTTTGAAAAATGCTAGTGTGAACCTGTGTGTCATGCTCAGGCCTGCAGGGAAAAAAGGGGTAACAATAAATAGCCAAATAACAGAATAAATGAGAGTCGGTTTCACTGGGGTTTGTGAGACACACTGAAACCCTTCAGATCCATGTACAGCAGTGCTCAGATCAATGGACAAAGTAAAAAACATCACCGTGTTTCCATCCTCCAGCTGCACACAGCACTCCTTGTTCTTAGATCAAGGCACTGTGATAAAGATCAAGCAAACGTAGCCCGAGGACCGGTGAACAGATGTCTGCTCCTTTCCTTGGTCCAGCCCAGCCTGCTACAGTTCATATCTTAAAACCAACAACAAGATTAAGCAATTATTCCCTATACGCTTGTTATTGTCGTCCAATAAAGCAGCATCTAAAATAATAGCTTTTCTCCTGCCACCCAAGGTTGAGTACTGCAGAAAAATGTGTTTGAAACTGATTAGGTTAGAGAGATAGGTCTGCATAAATAATTGCTGAAAGTCAACTAAGTCAAAATAATAATAGCAGAGAAAATTAACTTTCAGATAGAAAAGCTACCTGCCTATGCTCTCATTTGTATACTGAAGACTAATTCAGCAAATGAAGAATACAATTCTTGGGACAAAGCAGGTAACCCATGGATTCATGGTGATAGCTGTCACAAAAAGCAGGTCTACCCTGAGATCAATTGGCCTCGAGAAGATTTCAATTAATTATTATTTTTATTTTTATTATCATTATTATTATCATTATTATCATGGAACCACGTTAAGATTTATACAACTTTTCTTGGTTGTTTTGCCCTGTATGTCAGCAAGGGAGCCTAGATTTACAGATAATTAAGTAGAATACATGAAGCACTTCAAGATTTCCTTTCATACAGTTGAAAGGTGTATTTCTTTTCCTGAATTTCATTTTTTTTGGCTCCTATCTGTCATCAGTTACTTTCTTCAAAACTGGCACACACTGTATAGAGTAGATTTCTTCTTCAATTAGTATCGCTGTAGTCATTAAAGATCATCACTTCTCTGTGCAGTCAACAACAATTTGAATGTGGAAGCCTTCGTGACAATCCTCCCTCTCACAGGAGAGGAAATGTCTTGGGTCAGTATCTCATCCCTTCAAGGTCTCTCTTCTTGGTCTTGAAATAATATTTATAGCCCCATTTGTCTTGTCAGTACCATTCCCTCTTGACAAGAAGGAGCCAGTTCAGAGTAATCATTACCACCGTGTTTTATGCAGGAGTCTACATCTAATAGCAAATACTCCTCTCGGGCCAAGTTGATGAGAGCAGCATCGTGTCTGCTGAGCACTTCTGCTTTCTCTGCCTGGCTCATTTGGTATGGCCTATTGGTCTTCTTTTCTATTTTTACTTCAATTTTTGTATTACTATCCCAGAAATGGATATGTTTCAAGTAATCTGACAGGTTCTCTCTCCTTCTTGACTATTTTATTATTTTCAGTGAAATGCATTTTGTATGGCTTCTTTTGCTCATCATCATAAACACCAAAGAAGTACATTTTTCCTGGCAAGTGAAGAAAGTCTGACAATTCTGTATTCAGGACTGAATGTAAGTTAAAGAACATTGTGCTGATCCACTGTGAAAACAAGCAAAGCATGCAAAACCTCCCCCAGAATCTGACATCTCACAGTTACAAAGTGGCTTTCCTACCAACCATTAGGTTGCAGTTGAAGGTATAGTGCATCACTTTTAACTCTAGTAAAAGTCTTTTCTTGTACTTCCAGATGAGCAAACGTGTGACTCCTTATCTACAAGTAGCAAAAGAATTTCTGTATTTTCATTCACATGCAGAACCTAATTTGGGCAGTGTGCATCTCATGAACTTGCAGGACTTGTGAAGCATATCGGTACTGAACTTGTAAAGTTTTCATTTTGAAGAGTGCTTCTGCATGATATTTATACTGACCCTGAAGTTACAGAGCATGTGGCTGAAGGCAAACTTTTAGGGATTCTGCAAATGACTTAACCATAGACTGCAAGCACGAAAATGGAGAATTAGTCCCAGAATCCTTTTTATCACAGAAGAAACTTGGAAAGATACAGCTAGCATGGAAAATGTGAATCGTTATGAATATCTTTTACCTGTGGTTCCCCATCATCACCCCCAGTCCCACCCTGACTTTCAAGGGTTGCTCTTGGGTTTGGTGAAATTTATGATCTTCATCCGTCAGTGTTGATGGAAACTGTTGCCTAATACAACAAAGAGATAAAGTTGACTTGAGGTAGATCTTGAGGTTAATGAAGTCCTTTAGCTGCCATCATACAGCCCATTGCAGACTCTCCCTAGTTTATCGCAATCATAATGTTTTTCTTAAAGTCTTGTAGTCTTCTTAGCTTGTAGCTCCCCCCCCCGCCCCACCAAGATTTAAGTCCTTATAGTTACAAAGGAAGGTGTGAAAATGTGACAAAGGCAACGAAAAACCAAAAGGCAGATAAAAGAACTGAGAATGTGTATGTATGCTGTAAATCTCAGGAATATTAAGGAATCTCACTATTATTAAAACTGCATAGAAGGGGGTTCTTATGAGTTTAGAAACCTCAGTCATCAATTTTGGAATGCCTGGAGTTGGCGATACTGTGTGCTTTTTTACAGAGATTCACCATGCAATGCGCACCACAAGGCTTCCTGTATCCTGGACGTTTAAAATATGCAAGAGCATCCTGTTCCTATTAGATGCCCAGTATTCATCTCTGAAATCAGGTTTTGGCCACAAAAGAGAAATTAATAACCCATCACTCACCATTTTCTATGGTAATTAAGGAGTTGCACTAAACTGAGCATTGCAAATTTTCCACGTGCCAATTTGCTGGCACTTTTTAGTACACTAGCTGAGGAGTCCAGAAATCAAAGAGATGCAGCAACTTCAAACATGAATACCAAGAGCTGTGCTGTTCTGAATGAAAATGGACACAGAAATTAATGTTAACATTTTTCTCTATAGACTCCTTCACACAGGCATGTTTGATGCTTTCCTCTACCGAGGCTGAAGCTGGAATTAGGTAATGAATAAACATGTCTCACTGAAACAACTTTGACATTTCAACTAAGTTTACACATTAATTAAGATAGGGTTGTCCTAGCCCCCCAAAAAAGGAGCAGAAATTTGAGAGAACCCGGTGGCTGAAGTATAGTATAAAAAAGCTGTATGAACACTTTGTTAAATGCACAGATTTAACCCTGCTGTTTTGCTCCTAATCATTATTAATTGCCTCCAGTGGTGGACATTAATTTCCCTATTGCAGCAACATGCATCTTGAGTTTGGGCATATCCTAATATATCAAGTGGGACAGGTGATATAATTCAGCTGGTCACAGCTGGAAAGAAGACAGCCACCCACATGCAAGCAGTCTGTCAGCCTTAGTTACGCTGCAGACACCACCACAGCCTCCATAACAACATTGTACATTTATCTCTGGGGATAACTTTACAAGAAGTATAGCCGATCAGTTCATCCTATTTAATCTGCTGTTGTCTTAGCAGGAATAAGAATGCTTTAGCCTGGGCTTTAGCTCCGAATTTTGTGGGGGGAAGAACTTGCACACATGCCTGGACACGTGCTCTTCTGCAGAAGAGCCTGACCCTCTCCTGGTCATTAGAAAGGGGAGAGAGTGGGGATGGTGTCCCAAAACAGGGCATGCCCCAGCAGCCAAAAGTCCAGTGCTGCCATCTGGACCACAAGAGGTTTACATTCACATCCCTGAAGTACCCGATTCAGTCTGGAACCTGCTTCCCAAGTGTTTTATTTGTAGGTTCACGTAATGATCACTGAGCTAGAGAAGCTCTCCCAGTAAATTAACTATTTCTTCCGTGTGGACAAGGGCAGGAGAAGCGGACACGGCTCCAGCTTGGAAGAGGCTGTTGGGGAGAGCCCTCCGTTCGCATGCAAAAGAAGCAGCTGCAAACGCCTGCTCAGCCCGCAGTCCCGGTGGGAGGAGGACGTGCCTCGCTCTCTGCTTTGGGGCAGAAGTTTCTACTCTAGACTCGGGAGGCACATACGTTTCCACAAGAAGTTTCTGGGTTTGATGATGGCACATATCCAGGTGAAGAATGTTTCCTTGGAAAAAAAGCCTTGCCCAAGTGTCCTGATTATATAGTTAATTAAACATGCAAATTACTGCTAGCTCAGAGTTCCTTTCCTGGCATGCCCCATAACTCCACCTCAGCAGCCGTTATGTTGTATGCACTGAATTTTAGCTAGAAGATAAAGGAAATCTGAGGAAATAAAAAACTGCATAAAAGGATTTCAGGATTTGGCCCAGAGGAAAGATCAGGGTTTAAACTAAGCAGGACCAGGTTCCACAGTTGCCTTTCTTAACTGTAATTAACTGTAATTTTTCAGCATTGCAATTACCTTTATTTGTAGCAACCAGCAAAGGATTAGCCATGGAGCTGTTTAGCACTTTGTTTAATAAGTATGCACAAGTTTGGCTGCCTGTCCTAACCATTGTCCAAATGTGCAAAAATCATTTGTCCATAAAAAAAGAGGAAATTTAGGATGGTGAAAATTTCTGGAACAAGATCTTCCATTTCAAAATTTTTAGTGAATTGTGAAAGCACCTTTCCGAAAGGAAATTTCTTTTTAATATAAAACGATGAATGTATTTTTGGAACCTGAGCCTCACACTCCGTTTGATGAGGCTTTAAGGCAGTTCTTATTCAGACCAGCTTGGTGATTCCTGGTAACTACTTTGCTCTTGGGTTCACCACTATAAAAGTGGAGTGCAAGGGTTTAAAAAAGCAACTCAGTTATTTAACAGAACAAGTCCTGTTGTAATAGCCTGACATGAACTTGATGGGCCTTCTTTCTGGTTCTTAGTTCTTGTGCCTTTCAAATTATCCTAATCGTATAGGTGTTATCCTGCAAATTATTGCTGCATTTCACAGATATGCCTTATCATTCAAGGATGGCACCATAGAAGTGTAGTCATTTAATGAATCAGAACATTGAGGTGAAACTAGTCCTTAGCATGTAATAACATTTTACACTGAGCCTAAAAGCATTATATAGTGTATTTTAAATGCTCAATGATTAAGCTTGATGCATTTAACCTAGCTGAAAATCATAAGTACTAGAGATAAAGGAAAAATATGTTTACGTGGCTTTGAAAGGGTTTAATTCTTCACCGTGTCTGTGAATTATTCCATACCAGGTCTCCCAAACGATATCTTGATAATTAGATCTCCATTTCTTTAAAGGTGACATTCTGTCCTGACAGCATCTAAATTACGTTGTTTTCTTTTTCTGTTGGGACAACACATTGTCAAAGTAAATCACAGTACGGTACACTCTGCCTCTTGACTTTGATCCCCGCCTTTTCCCACAGAAGAGCCTGGGCTATGGCTCGGTGGTGAGCCGGCGCTGATCAGCTACTGCAGGCATCCAGGGCTGTGTTTACCTCTTTCTCGTTCCCCAGCTTTGTTGGAAGGAGCCGGCATTCCTCCCACAGCGGATGGGTCTGGCTCCTCATCTACTTGACCCCTCTCAGCCTTCCTTGGAAAACTCTGTCTGCTTATCTGTGGACAGCTTTATATTTCATCTGGACTGGCACCTGGTTTGGAGGTCTGGAACACAGTGTTTATGCTCGTCTCATCTTGTTTTACCACTTCTAAGGCATGCTGTTTTACTACCCAGGAACCAGGTGAAGGCTTTAGTAGGGGGGAGATTTGCTACGAAATCCAACAAGGAAGGAAAACAATTCTGGATATGCTGCAGTTGCTGTCATGAACTTATAGGAGATGGTTTTTGTTATTTAAGCAGCGGGAGTGTTTGGGTTAAGCTGCCAGTGCCACTCCATCACAAATCTCTCTGCCAACCTGTGAATCAGATGCTCGCAATCAAAATGGGTCAATTAAACTGTTGGGTTGTCTGTTTTGGATGGCTTGGCTGAACAGCCTTGTTTTAGCTAGAACTGTTATTTATGAGTTATCACAGGAAGATTCCAGTGTTATGATCACTATTATTAACACGAGTTTAAAGGAACAAAGGCTTTGTACTAAAAAGGAAACAGTAAGGAAAAAGCCTTGCACAGTGGTATGTGGGCTGAGTTTCTTACAGCAGTATACATTTCCCTCTTAATTAAAATAGTTAAACTGGGGAACTAGACATTGATGCAATATGTTGTTCCCATTCTGGAAATACATTCACTAAGAGTTTATAAATAATCTATGAATTCTAATCTTTTAAAGTCATTTCAGAAGGATGAAGTCATCTGCTATAATTGTAAATGCAGTACCTCTGCCTTCACTGCATTCAAATGTAAAGGTGAGAAGCTGATTAGAGGTGCTGGGTTGCTAGAGATAGATGCCCCAATTTAAATGCCACACCATTGGTTTTTAGCAAATTGAGTCGCTAGAATAATATTTCCTTTTATTGTAAGGCTTTAGCCCTGGATTTCCACTTGCATATCCCAGGTGTAACTGGGCAAAGGGATTCATTTTCTTCTTACTAAACCTGCAGGGATTGCCTCAATCAATAAAGGCTGCCTAGACAGACCAGATTTCCCAACTACACAGCACTAGTTACCTGATGCCAGACCCACAAAAGCATCACACTCATTTTGACATCTGAGGCAAATCTGGCTGCGGGAGCGCATTTGAAGCTGCTTTTGATAAATGTAGAGGTGTTGTTCTCCTTGGCTTTGCTTTTAACAGGAGCTGAGCTGACTTGTCTGGAAAATCAAGCTTTCCGTGTCCAATTTCAGTCCAATTTCAGATCCTAAACTGAAAGTACATGGCAGGCTGTAAATCTCCCCAAGTAGTGGGGTGACTAGTCATTGCTGAATTTGGTTTCCCACCTCCAGACCACTACCAGACTCAGTGTGGATCATTTAAAACTGGCTTGCGGGTGACTATGTTGTCCAGCAGTTGCAATCAAGACTGCAGCATAGACACTCTCATCTCCAACATCCATGTTTCCGTAACCAGGTTTAATTCTCTTGTTGACAGTCAAATTAGCTGACACGATGCTGTCCGTCAGTGCAGGCAAGGATAAGCCATGTCAACCTTCATTTTCACTCAGCTCCCATCAGTTGTTTACTCGTGACAAAATGTCACGGTTTGGAGCGTGACTCCCCCTCCTCTGGAGCGAGTAGTGAGTTTTAATTGAAATTGCATCATCAAAGGGCTGCAGTCAAGCACTGCTATGTTTCTTGGTGGTCACAAGCCCAAAGGGAATGATTTTAATGAAGGAGAGAGCCCAGGAACTTGCTGGCTGAAGTCCCACCTAAAGGGAAACTCAAGCACACTTGAAGAAATGCTCAGAGCAAAGATCAAACTTCTCTTGCGCCTCCGGGAGCGTAGCAGAAATGTTACTCACTAGAGATCCAGCCCTGGCTAAACCTAGTGCTGCAGAAATGAAAGACAGGCTGCACCACTTTCCTAGGTCATTCAATACCCCAGTATTTTACATGAATATCAATGGCAGCATTGTCCAGTGTATACATTATATAGAGACAGTAAAAAATGGTATATCAATGATAGCATCTTTAATAGCCATAAAAATAAAGTGAGGAAGACAGAGGGTGATAAATAAAGAACAGCCTGTATTGATCCATCTGCATCTGGTTTGTTAGATTTCTTATACAGTTCATGGGAACAAAAATCTGTCAGTTCGTCCTCCTTCAAAATAAACTGCTTTCCATTAGCAGGCAGCAGATGATCTCATGGGTTTTAAAGAAACATGCAAGAGGGATCCGCAAAAAAGGATATGATGAAGATTATTAATATAGCAATAAATTTCATCAGCCTTGCCTCTTGAAACTAGGACAACTGCACTCAGCAATAATAATAATAATAACAGTCTGAAGCTCTTCTATAGCTCTGTAACCTCCCTGTGTCACTCACTGTTACAGTAGCTTTAAAACTGGTGCTTAAGCCCATCTGCTAGGAAAATATCACTTGCAATGCTTTAAGCATGCATTAATCCCAGATCCCATGTGTGGCAGCTTCACAATGGTCCTGCTGGATCTGAGGACTGTCACGTTCACCTGGCAGAAGATGAAGAGAAGCTCTGGAGTCCCTCTGCGGTCACCTCGTGGGGAGCCTGGACTGCAGCTATCCTGGCCAGCCTGCCATGGGCACGACTCACCGTGTATCTCTTCACATCTGGTGAACGATCTACGGAAAACTTATACTTATATAGCAGCCTTGGGGCTGCACCGTAGCCAGCAGGATGGGAGAAAGGCCTGGGAGCGGAAGAGACGTGAAAACTTTTAAGGTGTTTATACAAATGCCGGCACATTGTGCCAGAGATTTTCACCCTGAGGCAGCACACTCCTTCACCAGCCTGACCGTCCTTCGCCTCGGCTGCCAAGGGCTTCCACGTCTTCAGTGGATGGTCTCTTTAGGTATTGCTCAGCTGGGGTGTGCTGGCACATCTCATGAAACCAATACCTCTTCCTCCATTCAAGGTTGCACAGAGAGAGGGAGAATGAAAGCACAAATAAAACTACTTTTTCCCTTCTGTTTTTTCACTGTGTCCCCTTTTCCAGAAAGAAAGCCTTCCTCTCTTTCTTTCAATGATCAGATGTCTCAGAAATTCAGTGCCCCAAGAACTGGAGTAAATCTTTTGCACTTCGTTGTATGGCTGCACTGGAGGGGAAGAGGCCACAACCAGAGAAATCGGACTGAGCCACTGGGGAGTTGGTGGTGGTGGGACACCCCTCCATGACTGCAAAGGCCAGGTGAGTGACTAAAGCTGAGCCTGAGCTTACAGCCTACACTATATACTGCTTTTGGCAGATTATTATTAATACCAGAATCAGTTCAAAGGCAAGTACATGGGGGATTTTGGAATATGTGCATACACGTGCTTGGTGGGCTCCATGTGCTCACCAATATGTAAAATATTTTTCCCTTGGAGACCTCAGGTGCTTGAGGCTACATTCCCAGAGCATGTGGGAGGTCTTTCACAGGGCTGCTCTTTCTCTCCACGGAGAGGATGTCTGAGCGTTGAGCGCACGCTGTTTACCTTTCAGCCATGACACATGCTTACATATTTTGGAGGGGAACAGCAACATTTCTAATAAAGACATAGCACTAAGCTCAATTAATTTTCAATTAATTCAAACCGTTGAACAGCCTCATTTCTGCTGGGTTTTGGGCATGACGCGGTTCTGATGCGTCACATTGCGTTAGGACTTCGCACATGATCTTTGCCCATCTCAGTTTCTGGCTTCCTGCAATATGAACAAACTGGCTTATTTTCTTATCAGATTCCCATTTCCTGCCCTTGAGTCACAAGAGGAATAAAGCCCTGTTATGGACAGCAAGATGCAAATAGCTTCTAGAAACATGCTGCTGCCACAGTTCACCAGCTCCTTAAATTCCAGTTAGTTCACTTTGTTTTCCCAAAGAAGTGTTATTGAAGCCACCACAGGTTTAAACTCTTTTCCAAAGAGTGAGATGAGCAGAGGAGGGAGCAGCTGCCAAAAATATCTGTATGCCACCAACAGACTTCTGTTGACCATTTTTTACCTTGAAGCTGGTGGTGGTGTGTGGAAGGATGACGGCCAGGGTGCAAATCATGCCATTTCATTTGGAAGGCATTGCTTCATATATATGATGCTCATGCACTGAAACGCATCATCTTCTAAGCAAGGTCACCTTCTAAGAAAGGTGTGACAGCATCCAAACTGCCTGTTGTCCCAGACCCGTGTTGACTCCTAAACCATGCCATGGGGCTGATTGAGGGAGAGTTTGTTGTCCCAGGTCAGGAACATGATGACAACTTCATGGAACAGACAGCTGCCTTCCAGCACCTGGGAACGGGTCGAGCTACTGCTATGGAGAGACACGTTGCTCGTATTGCTCCATGCCTCCTCAGCTCCCCCATGTATTTTAGATGCTACTGTACAGTGTATTTTAATATAGCTCCCAGCACAGCTTCAAGGAGGGAGGCAGAGGAGTGTTGAGGAATATTGTTATAAACAAGCCTTTAACTCAATATCGTTGTTTGACAGATTTGAGTTCTTGATCCTGCTTGTTTACACGTAAGCAGACACACACACACACGTACGTACACACACTTAAATAACCTCTGGAGTTTAAAGCTCTGCTACTCCCTTTGTCCTTGTATCCTTTCCTCTAATGTTTATGACCTGTTTTCAAAGGCATACGCTGGTATCTGATGATCTGTGTCTTTTCAAGTCTGCACACAGACATGCAATCTCACTGTCTGGGTAATGCTTCCAATGGACAGGCTTCCAACAGATTCACTTTCCTCTTCCCTCCTTTGCCCCCTTCCCACGGATAAAAATGACTGATGAAGCCCATTACTTATCTATCAGACAAGAGATCTACTTTGACACAGATTCCTTATAAAACTCTCTCTTAGCAAAATTTGTTCTGGATGTCGAGGAGGCATTGGGCTAAAACATTGTTTGTGTTGGGGGGTTAATTTAGCATTTAAATTCTTTTTCTCTATTGACTTCTTTTGTGGAAAATTGGTCCCCTATGTACAGCAGAATTTAGCTGATCCATACTTTTGTGATAAGGGAAAAAGGCAGTGTTACAGTAAAAAAATTCTCCCCGTAATGCTGACAACATCATGGCTTGTAGATGTGATTAAGATGCATACAGCAAAATCCTGACACCCAAACCGGGAAAAGATGGTGCTGCGAAAAGGGATTTAGTTACTTTTTGTTAGTTCTAGAGCATTGCCAGTGATTAGGAGAGAGAAGCAACTGTGCTTTGTAGCTTTGGCCACATTTCAAAGCACTGCGCCCTACTACACTAAGTACAGAACAGTTCAAGCCCTGAAAAAATGCAAATCAATTGCAAGAGGCTCAATTCATTTCTGTGCTCAGGGCCACGCTTCTGCCCTGCCCCAGCGGTGCTTTGAATCCGTTTGCACACCGTGTTTTCCAGCTGCATCAAACCCTTGCAAGTGCATCCAAACCCAGAGAAATTCAGATTTGCTGGTCGGTTCATGACACATTTTTGATGAATGGGAAGATGTTCCCAGATGAAATTCCAGGACTCCAAACCCAGGCCAACATTTCTAACACAAGGAATTTCCAAACCCTGCAAACCACAACATCTGGAGTTAGAGCAGTCATTGCAGGGCTTGGTTATCAGATGGTCAGCTTCACACAGCCTGGTACGTGAATAACTCCCATCCGCTTTGTCCACCACATCAGAACACAGAACAGAACAGCTCTGAGGGAGCACTGGGGGGCTCTACCCCAACATTGCCCCCCGTCGCCCTTCCCTCTAAAAGCCTCACGCTGCTCTCGGTTCATCGGCATCCGCACGGGGAGAGCCCGGCCGGGTGATGGGTGCACACATGCTGCCTCCAGCAGGGATGTGTGCCTGCAGCTCTGCTGGGTGCCTGGCTCTTCCAGAGCCTTGCAGGGGCATTTATTTTACATTCCTGTTTCCTACAGACTGATGTACCTTCTCCCCGGGGGCTGCGAGGAGTAGCAAGGAATAGAATGGCAGCGGCTGTTTGGTATACATCCTTGCGTGGGATGTATCGGTTACTACAGTTTCCAATTTGGCATAGCTCCCAGAAATAGCTCTTGCAGAAATATATATTCCTGAAATGACCTAAAAATAACCCAGTGGCAACCCGAAGTGTATATAAAGTTGGAAGATAAATATACAGAAGGTATAAAACACACTGCTCTGCCTGCATCTGTGTGCCAGGGAGCACCTTTATGGTGCTGTTATTCCAGCCCTAGGCTTCATGTCATGCCTCACCCACCCACCATGACACTCTGCTCCTGGTTGGAAGGACTTGGCTTGAAAGCAGCAGAAAGATTGTTACTGCCTGGGCTGGACTGAGAGGCACCCATGCCTTTGGAGAACATTCTACTTGGGCATGTGAAACGAGCTCCTCGTGAGATATAAGGTCTCCTGGGAACAGGGAGGTCGCACTGAGGGGGTAGCGTGGTTTGCCCCAAACCGGCAGGACCTCTTCCAATGTCTCAAGCAGAGGTTGAGCATGTTGGCAGCACTGTGTGGAGCAGAAACCAGGGCTCCCCACTCCCTGTCCAAGGACCGCTGCTCTTCACAAATGTTATAAAGCACTCAAAGTGAAAAAAAACCCCAGCTCCTCTCATATGCCATTAGTTTTAATATTACCTGCTATACAGAAATAGAGTTAAATTATCTTCAGCAGGTTTATCTCCATTTTTAACAGCAGTGTCTGAGAGTCAGCAGAGTCCTTCACAAATCCCATATCCAAAATGAATATATGAATATATTGAGAAATTAGCATGAAATGGACAATATGGCAAACTTATTTCACATCTCCAGACAAAGACAAATGAAAATCAAGAATCTTTGCAGCATCCTGAAAAAAAAAAGCATCTTATTGAATAAATTACACTTGAAAAGGCAGCAGTGTTTTTTTAATGGTCAAAGATTGATTCTCAGGACCAGAAGCCTGAACCAGCAAACAAAGTACCTGCTTCCATCTGCCCCATCCTGAGAGCTCTTCACAGCAGAGCCGAGTAACTAATTCGCAGTAGATAATTTACCCACAAAAAAGCTTTCTTTTTTCTCTTACTGAATGTCAGTACCTTGATTGTGGCTTCCTCTAATTTATTTGTAATTCAAATTTACTTGTCCAATTTATTATCTTTCTTCTTTCCTAACAGGTCAGATAGATAGACTGTGAAGGGTCTGCTACAAGTATTTCAACCTGCCTGTTCAAAAGAGGGCTGAGTTCATAATGAGTGGTATCACACAAGATTGTTTTTTTCCTCCATCTGCAGGAATGCAAATTTTGTGATCAGGGGAAGAGCTTTGGGTTGATAATATAGATTTTATCCTGCTGGAGGGATTTTCCTCAAAGCTTCAGCCCTGGAAAAGTGGTTGTACCACAAGCTCTGCTGTCTATGTGCAGAGCTGAAATTAAATCTTCTTTTTATTACATTCACTTGACATAACGGCACCTGCATTCTCAGGCCGGGTTGCCAATGGCACAGTCAAAACCTCATTCGGTTGCCTGTGTGCCTGGGCTCTAGAAAAATTTCCCGAGGAACTGGGACGCCCACTGTGTTAAGCAGTGTCCCTTTTAAATGTACTAATTGCAGAGCACAGAATGAAGAGAAATGGTCACAGCAGTGGTGGATGAAGAATTTTTGTCCCTCATTAGGCAAGTTTAAGCTCGAGGCTAGGGTAGAGCTTTGTCATCTCAGCCCAGCACTTCTGCTATATGGCAGTATTCGAGCGTGCAAACTTCAAATGGGCTTTCCACGGGCATTCATGCAAGCCGGGCTCCATCGCTCTAATGTCTGCGGAAAGCAAACAGAAAAGAGCTGGGAAGTCTGGGCAAAGGGAGTCTATTTTCAAACCACAAGCAACACGAGTCCACTTCATGTAATCCCTGTCTTGGCCCCTGGATGTGAGAGACGATTAAAAAACACAAACCCAGAAACAAGTCAGCATCAGCTAGCCAGGTCTTGGGTAGGACACTAGCTCTTAATGGGTGTTTGCTACTAGTTACACTGCTGCTTACCCTTCTTCCTTCAAGTTACATAGTCAGATATAATCAGTGAATATGTTAATGCAAATTTGAGCAGAAGATGGGCTTTAGAATTAAAGTGAGGCTTTAACTAGAGAGCTACGTGATCTTTTTGGGAAATGACCGCCTCAGATAGCATTTCACTAATTGTTTTACTGTAAAACCCAATAAAAATTAGGCAAAACTTGGGGAGCTTGGTTATTGTTTTCATTCACCTTCCCCCCTTTGTTCACTTGTTTGCTTGTGCAGGTGTATGAGGGGTGAGGTATATGTGTGCGGTTTGGTTTTGTGTATGAAATCCCAGTATTTTCACAGCCATTTTCCCATGCTTGTGGGCTCTGCCCCATGGGTTGACGAAAACCCTTCTGGAGGGTTGAAGGCATCCAGGTGTGGATAGGCAGAGGTAAAAGCCGCACACGGCCAAAGAATCAGCTCCAGTTTTGTCTGAAATCCGAAACAAAGGGCTCATTTCTGTCGGGCTGACAATGGTACTCCCAACTCCAGCAGCAATTGCCTCTGAAACCCATAGGAATATTTTCCTCTCATTTTGGTCTTCCTTTTCATGGGCCCTTGCACTTGTCAGCCCTGATCTGAGGTGAGAAGAAAGCACCAAAGTAATGCAAGAGGGCTGCGCAGAGGAAAGCAGGGCAGAGTCCCCGCAGAAGCCCCATCTCACGACACCCCAAACCTGCCTGGTGCGATGGTATTGCCGAGCAAGCGCGCCCACCCGCCGCGGTCCTGCCAGCCTCTGGGGCAGCACAGCCTCAATTGCATCGCATCAAGGGCAAGGACATGAAATATTCACATGCCCATGCACTAGACCCAGCAGGCCACGGGGTCCCAGCCGTGCGCCCGAGACCTCAGCAGCGAGACTCCTCCATGAGCCATTTCTTCCCGACGTAAAGCGGGGCCGGCTGCCTGCAGCCAGCTGACTGGCAGCCAAGAGGCTCTTAATGAGCATCTCTCCCCCTTGGCAGCGCTGGCTGAAGGAGACCTCAGCTGGGAGGGAGAGCCGCAGTATCGGGCTGAATTACCCTGAATTATTCTTTGCGTGTCTAAAAAGACGTAGCTGCTATTTAGAAAAGCTCATAAACCAACAGTGCATCCAGCATATAAAAAGCATAGGAAAAAAAAAAGCACAGCATGAACCTATATTTTAAAATAAATTTCATTTATCCCAATTGCCCCTTTTCTGAACTACTAATAGAACAAACCTTCATGGTAAAAGCTGAGGAGGGATGGGAAGAAACCAAGGCCCTGTGGATAATTCAGGAGCGATATGCCATGCATGAGAAACGGTACTGAAAAATGCATGAGAGCCATTTTGTTAAAAAAATGGACTGTGGAAACACTGGCTTCCTTGGAAGAATCAAGAGTAATAAACAGAAAGAAGCAAGACTGCAAAGAGCCTGAAATTGAGAGCAGAAAGCTCTCAAAAACCCGACTGGGTTGGAAAAGAGGAGGCACTGGAAGTTTTCAGAGAGGAGCGGACAAGCTACGAAGACATACTTGAAGAGAACCCCATGTTTGGCACATGGCCGAGGTCAGAGCACAGAAGGAGGCTGTAGCCACCAACACCGAGTGAGGATTTTTGCTCTGGGGGAAAAAGAAAAAGAAGTCAGGTCTAGAAAAGCCATAGCAGGAAGGAGTGCCACGGCCAGCTCCTCTTCCTTGCGACGCCCGGCCCTGAGCTGCCGCAAAGCGGAATGACAGCTGGAAGTCAGCGTGGCAGCCGCTGGGAATGAAGATGTACCGCCGAAGCACAGCCTGCCCGAGATGAGTGTGACATCAGTTTTGTGTGACTGTCATACTTGGACCGGTGTCCAGGAGCCGGAGGTTATTATAACAATGACATGGCAGCGGATTGAATTTCCTCGATGGCAAAGGCGAGCGGGAGAGACCGGGGATGAGTGTGCTCGGTGTCAGCTCGAGTGAGCAGCAGTGCTCCCCAGTATAATAAATGCCAGCCTTCGCCCCACTCCATGTTTTATTTTTTAACCACAAAAAAACCCACCGCTCGCAATGCACAGGGTGACCAAATAGATGCAGGGGCTACACCTGAAACCCAAAGAACACAGGGATTCAGCCAGGAAAAAACCGATTTCATTTGCAGCTACGTCTATAAAGCAAGATTGAGGATGTCATTAGGCATTGGGCACTGCCCGTCTGGTGAAGTGTTTCCTGAGCCTGTAGGTAGGCTCTGAGGAAAGTGAACTCGGTAATTGCCTTTCCTGGGGCATCAAACACAGAGATGGGGCTGGGGGCAGAGATAGTAATGAAAATTTAGTGCCGCGCTGCCTGCCTGGTTATTTAGCAGGTGCGTGTGTTGTGTGTGCGAGTGTGTCTCTGTGCACACCTTTAATTAGCCCAGAAACCGAATGACTGCATCAGAGTCTCTCTCTCACGATTTTTAAAGGACCCCTCTGTTGTGCGTTTTACTGGCAGGTTTAGAAAGGAGGTGGGAAACAGCGGGGGTGTGCCCAGCGCTGATGCCCTTTCCCAGGCGTGGGAGGCAAAACGTCCCCAAGCAGGAGGGGGGCAGGAGCCCGGGGGAGCCCCCGGCGCCGTCTCTCTGCCCTCCCCCTGGCAGCCACCAGCGCCAGAAATGCAATTAGGGCCCGGGTCAGCCCAGCTGATGCCCAGCTGTCAGACCCTGATGGAAATCCTCCAGGCAGGGGGCGAGGGTCTCAGCTGGGTAGAAGCGGTGCATTAAAACCACCCCGGCTCATGCAGGCTCCAGAGTCGCACCGACCACTCCAGGGCTAAACTGGGGAGAAGCAGGGACTTTGCACCAAAATAAATGTAGCACCCTTCATCATGCCCACACGGCAAAGCAAGATGCTCATTCGAATCCATGAGATGGACGTTTTCTTGCAGCAAGGGCCAGAGTGCCTGGCTTGGGAAAACAGGAAGAAATACAGTCAGAATTTCGCAGTCCTGGCCAAATGCGGTCACCTCCACCCGTCGCTTCCTCTTCCCGAAGGATCCTCTATGTGCTGGCAGTCACATTTCTAAAACATTTTCAGTATAATCAGACCTGGTCAGCATATGATGAAGCCAAAGCATGAGCTGACAAGCACAGGACTGACCCTTACGTGTTGGTCATATCTTCCTTCCCCACGGAGATGTGACTAGGAAGAAGGAAAAGTCTCTATAAAGCCCCTGAAACTGTCTAAAATTAGAATTGACTGAAAAGGGGATTTTTTTTGGAAAAATAACACTCTTAATTTTTTATTTCACCAGAAATCAAGAGGAGAACCAATTTCTTCCTCTTGTATTTCTTTGAATTATGGAAGGGAAATTCCACACAAAATTGTTTTGTTTTATTCAAAGCTGTTGGTAACTTATGTGTTGATAACTTACATGTTTCATGTTACAAAGTCAGAAGGAAAGGTTGGGTCTTTAAAATATTAAAATGTTTTGCTTTTTTTTTGCATAAAAATGAATGAATTCTTTGTTCCTTTCATTTTGACATGCTCTGTGGAGAGTGTATGCTCAGCAAGTCTAAAAACTTTCGGGACAACCTGTCACAGCCTCTAGGAATAGACTAAATAAGTGTTAACCAAAGCATGAAATATGAAACACAACAACACAAGACAGAATGAAGTGAAACTCTGCTCTGATTTCAAATTATGCATAAACAGATTTCCTTGCAATAAGCACAGTGCCTGATTTTTTTCCGTTTCCCTTGTGTTTCGCTTGTGTTATCTTTTTCGGGGGGGGGAAAAAGTGGCATCTCAAAATATTCGACCTGCTCCAAACGAAATTCTTTCTGTTAGTCTAAGCTGGACTCCATAAAGAATGAACAGAGAAAACGGTTTAGAAAATTGGTACCTATTTGATGTGTACTTTCCACTGCTCTTTCTACCAAAAACATTGTCCAGTCAGGAGGTACTAATAACCCTCCATGGCCAGGTTTAAAGATGAAGGAACTAAAAGGCAGTGGTTGAGTTCAGGATTAGTTTCCAATAAATATTATCCATCCCTTAAAGAAAAACTCAGTAAAGTATAAAATCTTATAGTGCATTATAGTGCATTTAAAAGGAGATATCCCTTAGCAGCAGTATTGATGGCTTTCATGGACATTTGCAAATTGTACATCTTTTCCACATTTCCTACAACAAGGATCTTTTCGAGAAATAAAAGAGCCTTGGTGAGTGGCTAGTAAGTGAGGTTCTTGCAGCTGCTGCTTTACAGGTTTCAGTAAATCTCACACCTTAGAATATATTTCATTCCCTGTTAGATCCTGCCTGCTAGCAGTTGCACTGATGTCTTGCTGGAGAAATGTTGGCAGAAAGCATACGATGCTGTTTGTGTAGCAAGCGCAGTTACTTCTGTAGCCAGTGCATTACTCAGGTTTTAAGTCAGCCTTACTCAAGAGACCAGCGCAGCTGTCTCCGGAGGGGTTTCCTTCCATTCCCCCAACACAGTTGGTGTTGCCGATGGCCAGGACTGGAGACAGGGCTGAGTGGATCCTTGGCCAGCTCCGAGGTGGCAATTCACAGTTTCCTTTATTTTTAGAGTGCACATTAATATTACCCCAATGCAGATACCCAATGCTTTTCACCCTGCTTTACAGGGCTCTGCAGTCCTTTGCTGGTGAACCAGCTGTTGGTGCACATAGGGTATGGCTGAGATTTGGAAATTCAGTTCACGCTTGTGTGAATTCAGGCGTCTTCCAGCGCTATGGAAAGCAGCGACACCTTCCACCCTCCTTCCTGACTTCCCTGTAAAAACACACCAAATATGCCATCGTTTTTGGTGATAGACCTCACTGCAACATAGCTGCGTCTGACACAAAGAATATCACAGATGTACACTCTGCCTTGCAGCTTCAGCTGGGAGAAATGAGAGTCGCAAGCTCTGGAAATAAATCTGCCTCTCGCTCAGCACCAGATAACCGACAAGTGTTCGTCCATCTGCCGTAAGCAGTCAAACTGTGAGTTCGCTGATGTGATATTATGGTGGCGTAATTGACTGAGGTTTTTTGGACCGTGCTGCCTGCCTGCGTGCTGGCTCTCCCGCAGCAGCGTTCAGGGGGCGAGGGCCGAGGGGCAGGGGCACTCCTTGAGACCGGGCTGATGGGGCTGGGCGGCAGCAGCGTGAAGGGGTGGCTGGAGCGGAGGCACTGCCTGACCGCGTTAGCGCTTTCTGCCAGCAGCAATGACAGAGAAAGCTCTCTGCAGCTGTCCCTCAAATCCCTGTGCTGCATAGTCAAAACCCTTTCTGCTTCGCAGCTCGTCTGTAGTCACTTGTATCAGTTACCGGCCCCGGCACTGAACTTCTGCCTTAGTATTTGGGTATCAATCCCTTTTGTCATCACTTTCCCTGCTGGTGTCCTTAAATAGACACGAGATGTGGGTGATGGTAACGCATCCCCTGCAGCATCTGCAGCAGCTGGGTGGTGCGACCCCCACGCTGGCAGGGCCCACGGCCGTGGTGGCAAATGTCCCCTCCGTCGGCTCAGCTGGTCATGATACCCACAGACAAATTCACCTCGCTTCCTGAGCCTTCCCAAAAACCTTGCTGCTGGCAGAGGAGCTGAGCAGGAGGAATCCTCTTGTGCCCCACGCTGGCATCACTCAGCATCACCACCACTGCGTTCACCAGACCGGGGCAGCCCAGACAAAGCCTGGCTGAGGGTCCCAGGGCCAGCTTGCTAGCGCAGGGTGAAGTGGCATGATGCTCGGGAGGAGATGAAAACGATGCCGCATCCACTGCAAACAGAGACACCAAAGAAAGTGTAGGGAAGATTACACAGAAGTTGTAGCTCATTAAAGGAAAACATGCTGAGATATTTTTATGTTGCTGTTACTTATAAAAGAGCCAGTTAAAACGGCTTATTATGGTAATTACAGCAGTGTAAAGAGAGACCTAGCAAAGATTACAGCACTTTGGTACACCATCATCATGGCTTAAGTGAAACATATTTAGGACTCAAACAAGGCATCTCCCATGTGCCTGGGCAGGGGATAAAAGGAGCAGAAGATCCCTGCATGAGCTGCTCAGGTGGCTGCAATGTCCCCAGCTTGGCAGAAAAGCTGTCGGTGACTGCTCATCGCGAGGCGGAGGATTGGCCGGAGGAGGCTGGGGCGCGGGGCTGGCATTGTGCGGTGGCCAGCGCTTGGTGGGCCATGGGGCAGCCAGGGTGGCAGGCGAGAAGGGGCAGAGATGGGCTGTGGGGGACATGGGGCCCAGGCGGGTGATCTTGCGGTGGGCAGGTGGTTTAAAGGTCTCTCCATCACCACCTCCATCACTGTGTCTGATGCGGGGATCATGAATCAAGAAAGAGGCTGTGAAGACCCATCTCCGCCACGTGACCTGGTGCCTCTGATAAATCCCCCACTTTCACCTCCAGCTTCCAGCAACCAGGAGGAACTGGACCATAGAATTTAATGGCCCCGGTGGGATTTGTCCTCCCTTAATTTATCCAATCCCTTTCTGATACAGAATTTATGTTTTCACCTCTGGAGGTGGTGTCATCTTATACTCTGTACTCCTCTGCACCCAGATTTATGCCAGCTTCTAGTTAAAAACTCTCCTTTAACACTTTACACTATAAGTGCCAACTACTTGATCCTATTCTGATTTTGGTAGAGCCCATCTTTCCTAGGTAGGGTCCCCCAAGAATTTCCCAAATTCTTAAAAAAAATCCAAACTCCTCTCCCCTATTTGTCTCTCAGCTCCTCACAGGAATCTGCATTTCTGCACAGCCCCGTGCAGGGCGTGTCCCACACAACATCACCGTGAAGTCTGCAGCCATTTTATTTACTGGCACCCACCGATTTTCCCTAGCACTCTCAAATCAGGTATCTAGATGCTTCATGAGGTCTGCCACCTTCACCACCATCATGTGTATGGTGGTGAAGCCCTCACAGCTGTCACAAACCTAGTTTGGCCACCCTGGGCTCAGGAGACAGCTCGTTTTTGGGGTATATGAACTGACTGCAGTGTGTATAACTTGTATTCCACTTCCACACGGTTATGGGGATTTTGTCGGTGATGTTCAGTGCAGTACTCTCAAACCCGCTCCTCAGCTGGATTTTTACCTGAATATTGTTTTGCTAACAGCTGCTTTGCTTTTCTTTGAATTATTTCTTCATTCACAGATTTCTGAGGAGCCAGGGCTGGAGAAGCCTGCGGCCATGTCCCCTCCAACAGCTAAACTACTGCTGCAGCCAAATTCTCCTCACTTGGATTGGTTCCCGCAGTCCCAGGGGCACCCAGTTCAGCATAAACTGTAAACGAGTTGCTGCAGATCATGTTTTCTCATGAAGGAATAACATGCAGATTTGGATTCACACAACCTGATTCCAGTCTCCTAAATGGAAGCACGGCATCAAACAAAGCATTACTCAGGTTGGGTTGTCAGCTTACAGCGATGTAAGGTATGTGAGAAGCCAGGCCAGCCAACAGCATCCATTTCACCCCTTAGCAAATATCCAGATGGTGCTTGCCATGCTGAGAGCGAAGTGTCCTTTCTAACCTCAGAGGCGTCGCGCGGAGCTCTTCCCCAGTTGCACTGGCTGTAAAGGTGGCACTGAGGAAGCCTGGAAAAGGACAGGAACACATTTTCCTTTTTAAATTCAATTTAGGGAATTTAGAAAGGGCACTTGGTGACATTTTTAGGAGTGTTGACACTGGGGTGACAATGATTTTGCAGACAAATGCACGTGAGAGCGTGATGATCTGTGCTCCCGTGTTCAACAAGGGCATCAAACAGCTGCACGGAGCTGCTCTCTTCAGGTCCTCGCTCTTATTAAAAATAGGGGACTGTGTAGTTTCCAAATGTAAAACACATGGCTAAACCACACTTTAACTTAAGACTCTCTGCTGAGCACGTCCTTATTCCCCTTTAGCAGAATCTACTGCATACCAGCCTGAAAAACCACTGTGAACGTGCTCCAGACCAGCCCCTCATTGGCCTCTGGTGGCTATCCTACCTGCAGTAGCATGTACAGGTAATATTACTGCGTAGAAACAGGGAAATTTGTGAGATCTGGTGCAGAAGTAGATGCGTATAGCGTTCCCTCCAGGTGACCAAAATGACCGTTCCTGGGGGAGCGCGTAGAAAACCCTTGCGGCAGCCGGGTCCCTGCGGGAGTGCCAGCCCCCGGCAGCTAGCACCCAATGCGGACATGATTTACGTCCGTGCTGCGTGTGCCTGCACTTTTGGATAGAGACGCCCCTGCGCCGAGGCCGCTGACACTCGATCTGCGTTATCTCACATATGTGGCGATCAGCTGAGCGCCTTTACTGCGGACGAGCCTGACTTACACCAGCGGAATGGAGAGCCGAAGCCAGCTTAGGTTTCTGCTTCTGCAGCCACCAGCAGATGCAATGACCCTCCACAGCCAAGCCTGGTTCTGAAAACTGCTCTCTTCTGCAGAGGCAATTAAACCCCTCATGTGCAGCCTTGACATTAAAACATATTTAAATTTAAAAGCAATGTTTAGTAATAAAGTTGGGGTTTTTTTACCAGTTTATTTGGATGCCAGAGTTGAGCAGAGACCTCAGGGCTGGCTGATTCATGCCTGTTTCATTTTTCCATTCAATCCATTTTCTCTGAAAAGGAGACATAAGCAGTGAAGCCAATATAGTTTTATTGGATCCAATGCACTGCCAGTAAAACAAATATATGTACACTCAGGCCACTACACTTTTATTAAAACAAATAGAATTTAATTCAAACCAGCATTCAATAGCTACAGTTTGTTTTTTGGTGTTTTGGGTTTTTTTTTAAAGAGATGAAATTAAATCCTACCAATACTTTTGCTCAATATGTTTTCACAATCAGATTCATTTGACCTAGACAATATATATTTATCATAGGTAATACATTTTTATTAAAAAGAAATTTACAGAAACCAGGTTTCTTTTGAGCATGCAGACAGAAACCCTAACCCATTGTAAGATTAGACCAGGAGAACAAGTGGGAGAGTCTTGATTGTTATTTTTTATGCTGATAAAAGGCACTTCTACTTAGGATTTTTTTTAAACCACTACACTTGGTGTGACAGATGTCTTCACAGAAAAGAGGCTTTTAGAAGTCAGTATCTTTCTAGAAACAACAGACTTCGTACAGGCCAGCAGTGGAAACAAATACAGTGCTCAATACAAACAAATGCAGTCATCAAAGAATTGCAATGAATTCAAACAAGAGCAAGGGAACGAGGGCTTGTACCTGAACCAAGATGAAGCTGCAGGAGACAGTATGTAGAACCAGCCTGTAGTACCAGAAATCTAAAAAAGAAACAGAGAAAAGCTCAATACAGAAATGAAACGGAGTTGTCATTTACAATTGTGGTATTCACTTAATTACATTTCCACACCTGTGTTTGTAGATGAGATTTTTATGGATGCCAAGGGGAAGTATATTTCCTTTTTTCACTAAGGGTTTCTGCAAGTCAAGCCTATGTGTCCATGTGTGTCTAATAAGAAACACACTTTTACACAAACCTTATTTTGCACTTCCAAAACCTTTTCAGCTCTTTATTCATTGGGATCCACCCTTTGATCTGGAGAGCTTATTGTCTTCCCTAGTCTCTTCTCTCTCTTTCTGCTTCAGTTTCTCAGAGAACAATGCAGAACTTTAGGAAAAGTGTGTGTAAAACCATTCACCTTTTTTCTTGATGACATTTTGCAAAAGAGGGACTGGTCCTGCTGTGCAAGCCAAGCTGTTTTCTCCACCAGGAAAAACACTCTGGGGAGGCAGTTGAGAAGTGCCCGAGTGACAGTGGAGCACACATTTCAGTCCAAGTCAGGAGAACATGTGTACTTAACTCTCATGGGTTCATTTGAATTTCTTTGCTCTGTTGTTAGTAAAGTTTGGGAAGAAAAGAGAAAATTATGACATAATCTTGTATGAAAATTCGCTGTAGCAGATAGTAATGGCCTCCTCCGAGCTCATAACAGTAACAGAAATGAGGATGCCAGCACTGCGACCCTCAGAGTGGAGCCTTGGCTGCATTCAGACCTGCCGCAGTTGGAAGCAGGCACATCCACGACCACCGAGGCATAATTTTGGTTGCCGCTTGAGCCCCCCCAGGGCTGTCAGAAGATGTTGGGTTTATGAACGTCTCGGTGGGGCTGGTGTCAGAAGAGAGTGCGTATAAATACACAGTGGCACAGGGAGGTTTAGTGAGGGGGGCGTCCCCTGTTTTTTCCTCTACATCCTAAAAGGCACTGTGTCATGTCGACCTTCCCTCATGAATCAAGGGCTCTCTCTGGAGTGTCAGTCAGGAAAGCATCATTAGATAGCAGTGGTGGGGGAGCACTATCTCCTCCATATGGGCTGAACAGCTGCCTTTGCAGACTTCCCAGCCGGGAGAGCAAAGGATTAAGTTCAAGACCCATATCCAGACATCCTCCCTCACATTGCGCTGAGTGGCAGCGCGGTGCAGGTGACAAAATGCTTCCACTATTTCCAATCCACTTTGTCAGAGAGCCGCTACCGCTCCTGTGCCTCATTCCCAGTGACGACATTTCCAGTCAACAGCTCAGCAGCTGCGTCTGCCTGTCAGGCTTCTCCTCCCTGCCAGCCTGGTGCAGAGAGAGGAAAAAAACCCAACCCTGCTCCGAACAATTTTAATTAATACTGACATTTATCAAGCTGCAGAGGAAGCAACTGCTGCTCGTTGCTTGGGTTTACGTGAAAATAGTCGAAATAAATGGAACTGTCATAAAGTTGTAGACCATCCCGTCTTCATTACAGCTAACGCCTGGGAGAAATGAGTTGTGAGCAGCAAGAGATACAGGAGCTCATGGAAAGGCTGATGGACTGCCCAAGCGCTGAGGCTTTCACTGAAAGGCAGGCTATTTCCTAAATCACACTGCCTTCCTCACTTGTAGACACGCGGGTCTACTTGGGATACCTGGAGATAAGCTGTGCACAGGACCCAGTCAATGTCATCCACTGCGTCACACACTGCTCCAGAAGTGGCAGACCCTGTCCCTCGTGTGGTTTGGGCATGCCGTGCTGGGAATATCCTCTGATGCTTTCCAAGCCCACGTCTGAGTCCTCCCAAGAGCTGCTCATCGCCTGCCTCACACCTGCCAAAGGACTTGGCAAGTCCATGACCTGGAGGCACATACACCTTCAACAGGTCTGGTACAACTTCACCATGGTAGAAAGGCCAAATAACTGTACTACGTTGCTGCAAAATGCAAATAGTACATGCTTTTTCATGCAAAGCATGTATAAGGTCTCTGCATCTTTACAAGCCACCTTACCCGTTTGCTGATCATTCACAGGTCTTTTAAATATTGTTGTAGAAGCTGTAGTATTATCACAACTTTCTACCAGGGCAGCCTTTGGATGTTTCTACCTGTTTATTAACAGCTCTTCCTTGAACTCCTCTAGCATTTAGCATTTATTTCCTAGCAAAAATGTAAACCATGGAAGATAATAATTTCTTATACCCTGACTCCTGGAAGTAGAAAAAAATTGTTCTTTCTTCACAGATGTGTTCCTGCACCCCAGGTGTCCTTTACTTCAGCTTAAAAGCAACAACAAAGAAATAAAGAAATAAATGGGAAGTCTCTGTATGATGGGACAGTAGTGTATGTGATTTTCTTTGCAAAAGCTAATATCTGACCTGATATGCAATGCTAACTGGTCCACTATATGCTTAAAATACATCCTATCGAAAGAAAATTTTATCCCTAAAAAAACCCCAAAGCAGTATCCCATGAACCAGTTAAAAATGGATGTTCTAAGCAAGGGATTTGTAGGGCAGGAAAAGCTCATCTGTAATCCCTCTGGGAAGGTTAAGTCCTCCTGTGGCCACAGACAAATGGAGGCCTCTTGGGGCAGATATTGCTGGTGTTGGTTTGTTGTTTACGGACCTGCAGCTCTGGATTGACAGCAAGTACTCTTCAGAATGTCATTTTTGCCTTTACTGCCTAAAGTAGCTCTACCTTCCAGGGAGCAAGCCACGTAATCACTCATCAGTGCTTTCCCAAGCTCTGAAATAGGGCCAAGAGCAAAGGAAAATCCAAATCCCCCAAACCCATATTCACTTTTCTCCACCGCAGACATACCGTGTGAGTGGACTGATGAATTTCTGTAAAGTGCTCAGAAATTACAGAATCAGATCCTGATGGCAAGTAGCTATAGACCCTCAAAGTGATAGGCACCCCCCACCCCCCACCCCCTCCCCACACCTGTACACACAGAGTCACGTACAGCGTAGGAATCCGGATTCAATTGCAGCGCTTGACTTGTAAGGATATCTTCAGTAACCCTTATTTTTAATGTAATTGTTTAATACAGTACAATATAGCAGTCATCCTATAGTGACTTTCAAATGGGCCCTCTGATCCTGAAAAAGCACTGTGAATGATAAATTATTCTTCCCAATATTGCTAAAGTAAAATCCACCTCTTTTTTCTCCTTTAGCTCTAGCCAGCAGCAACTGTTGGCTGCTGATAGCTACAGACAGCACATTTCCCTTTCAGGAAACAAATATTGTTTTATTTCGTAGAAAAAAATATCCCCTGTAATGTCAGCTATAAAATACAGTAACTGGTCTTCAGCAATACATTGAATTATACACACCTAACTGTATTGGAGACTATAAATTCATCAGATGGTGCAGGCCAGGGGGCTTGTGGAGTGGAAGGGATTTGTCTCTTGTCCCCCTCCAGGGAGAACTGTCACCCTAGCACTGAGATATTGCTTGAGCGGTGGCTCTCCAGGGGCAGAAAAGGCAGAACTTGCTGAGTCTGTTTGCGATGTGCTTATCTATTATTGACATTCATATCCCGTAATAACTCAGGGAATAAAAATAGAAAATGTGCCCACTCAAAACATCTTTGGATCCTGAAATGACAAATTTCTACTGCAGGAAAGAGACTGATTGGGTTCCTGCCAGTCCAGTCGCCGTGGGCAAATACCTTGCCACCTTCTGTGGTAAGTTTTTAGAAATGCACGTTCGTGGGGATGCGTCAGAAAACATAAAAGAAAATCATAAGCAGTGTTAATGCCACTGACATGGCATTAAAGCCTACTAGCAGCTGTTCAGCAGAGTTACATCATGCACGGTGATAAAGATGATCTTTTTTACATTTCCTAGTATTTACTATTTATTTTTCTCTATTTTTGGGAGCCTGGTTCTGTTACCCTTCTCCCCCTGACATTCTCGTCTGACCTTTTCTTCCAGCTTCTCTAAGTACATAAGGCGCCCTCTTAACAGCTTTTGAGCAGTATTTCATATCTAGCCAGCTTTGTGTTGGTAAAACAACCTTAGCGTTAAGCCTCTTTTTTAACTCTGTTTTAACAGAGAAAATAAAAATTAACATGGAATGTAACAAAATATATTTTTCAGGCTAAAGAAGCAGATTAAGTTGTTAGGCTTTTTTCCATGCTGGTAAAGATCTTTTTCAATGCTCTGTTATTTCCATTATGGCTTGCATTGTAATTCCTAATCCATGTCAATTTTGAGCAACTAATTGCCAGTTAAAACACAATATAGTATCTTTAAAATGACAAGTACGCTCGCCTATACTAATGAACAGCTTCACTTGATATAACTAACTTTCTACAGCACTTTTTGCAGTGTCTACTGCTACTTTACCTTCCTGTACTTCTCTCATCAAGTGAGTTTCCTTTTGAATAGTTTTGTCAAGAACAACAAAAATTACCTAATATGATACCTCAATAAAATGGTGAGATTATTTCTTCTGAAGTTGCCTTTTTGGGAGAGTTTAGGTTTAGCTGCCAAAATATGAATCACATCAGCACACAACTTGCGTAACAAGGAGTTCTTTGGTCACTAATTTATGTCAAGTCTACCTGACTAATTCAGTGGGTTTATGCCAACATTGAGACTAAGACCTTATTGCTTTTACTAAGCTATTTTTATTATAAACCTACGCATAATGTTTATTATCTTTATTCATAGAATTTTCATTAGAGATCTGTGCCCGAGATCTATGCATCACTTATTACACGACAATAGATACATTATACTTGTTATAAATCATGCGAATTTGGGGGCAAATTTGACCTGATGTAGTTCATGAAAGGCAACATTGGGTTTATAGCCCCTGCATCTGTATGGGGGACTGAAGGTGCAAGCTAACGTAGGGAGAAAAGCACAGTATACCCCTAATTTCAGTCTGTGCTTCTCCGTCTTAATGCAAACAATCAATCATTATAGAAGGAAGCACGATACCGATCCTTTCCCCACTGAGGTCAAGTAGTGACTTTGAAGTGAGAGAACTGGATTCACTGATAGAAATGATAGACAATTAGTGCATGCTGTGTTTAATTGGAATGAGTGAACTTGATTATTTGGTTTCCAATAAAGCAAAATAAATGGTACATAAATCCATTAATAATGAAGAATCTTTGGTTGTTTCTTTGTTGTTATTTTTGATGCTCAGAAGTGGGTCACTCGGTATGTGCATAAACAAAGAAGATAAATGGCTAGAAGAGGAATGAATTTTCCATAACCTGATTAAAGGATACGTCTGGCTCCTCGGAGAATGTTATAGTGCTTAATGATTTTGTTGTTGCTGTTCTTAATGTGTCTAATGTTTGCTGTTTAAGAAAATCAAGAAAAATGTTAAAAGGTTGCTCCAGAAGGGAGCTGTCAGCCAGGAGGAGGAGACAGCCTTGTTTAGCCAACAAATTCTCCCCTGGCAAACTGAAGAGGGAGAGAAGACCCCTCCCAACCCCAGCCCAGGGTAAAACCTCACTGGATCTAAAATGAGGGGCCAGTAAACTGTGCGATGTGACCCTCAAAACCCTGCTCCCCTGACTGCAGCCCGGAGCCCCAGCTGGAGCGTACATGGTGCAGCGGCGTGCACACAAGCTTCGGGTACGTGCCCCCTGGCAAGCCTTGTGTGTGTCCCAGGACCTGGGGTCGGGGAAGAAATTCCAGCAGCCTCAGTTTAGATGTACCCCTATAGACCCAGGATGCCCCATTTTTCAGCATCCTCTTCCCCAGAACTGAGCATCGTTGCTGCTGAGAGCTGGAGCACCCCTACGCTGCACAGGAACAGACCTTACGCACATGTTCTGACCTTGAGCGCCCTTGCATCCTGTGCCTGGGAAACTAGGTTCAGCCTCTTCGTTGTCTGCCTCCTCGCAATTCATATATGACAAGAAATGAGTCTCAGGCATGGAGCTGCTGCCACGTCCAAGCTGCAGAGCTGGCACTCCCCCAGGGTGGGCTGCAGCCCCATGGCAATGCCCCTGCACCTCCCCATCCTTGGAAACTCTTGCAGGGAAGAGACCAAGAATAGCCTGCTCTTAGCCTGACATGCCATTCGGTTGGTGCCCTGATACAAATTTAGATGTGGATGTGTGGATGTCCCTGGATCCCACTGTTTAGATACAGGCTCTGCAGTCCCATCAATTTGCACCTATTCCTGGTATCAGCATCCCCCCGTCACTGCACAAAGTTCACTTCTCTCCCCAGCCGCTTTACCAAAATCCAAGTGTTCCCAGGATAGCGTGTGCTCTTTTGGCAGTGGCTGTGAGACTAGACTTAAAATACTAATGGGCTACGTTATTACTTTAGCATGCTGCTAGTGCAGTTCTGCGCAGTGCAAACTTGGGGAGGGAGGTGGCAGATGCTAAGAGATGGTAGCAACAAAAGTTGAGAAAAGATGCATCGACAAAGAAAAGCCAGTTACCTAGCCTAAAGGGCTTTCTGCCTGCCAAATTGCGAAAGTCTGCTACAGACAAATGGAGCCATGAGAACCCGTAAAAGAGAAGGCACAAAAAAAATCCGTATAATATCATGCAAAGGCTCCTTTGTAGTGTGAAATGACAAGCACCTTAACCAAAGCAGCTGCTATTAGTGATCCCCGAAATGCCAGTTAGGGGGATGATGACAATAATAATAATATACCTTTGAAGGATAAAGCCTTTATTAAGGAAAAATTAACAAAATTAATTCCTGGTATTACTCAGTAATTTTTCTAGGGTCACACAAAGGTTGAATTTGACTCTCTTTAGAGTCAATACTTTTCAGGAGTCTGCATCTCCTTAAGAAAAGAAGCTCTATTTATTTCTTGCAGATCTGTTTGCACTTTGTATAGCTACTGCCATAATATCATCAAGTCAGTCTTTGTTAGCTAAGGATCCTTTTTCACATCGCTCACCATTTTAGTTCCCATAACAACAGAATACATTTGTAATATGGAACTCAGCTTCTCTCTAGTCTTTTGGGGTAAGATTGTTTCCTCCACTTCAAAAGAAGCTTGTAACACGCTAGAGGTTTGTGCAAACCCGAAAACTTGTGGAAACACAGTAGGTGATCTGACGAAAAGTGCTTAACTTCCATATTTAAACAACATCTTCAGCTGAAGCGACAATTTCAAATGCCTGCAGCTTTTGGCTTTGGTATAGCCAGAAATTGCTATACCATATCTGCATTTTCTAATTAAGATATGAAATGCATGTTTTTGAACGTGCCTTTTCAGATTCCAACAAATTCATTGTGTGTTTATGAAAACACACAGCCGTACCAAAGTTGGCTAGCCTAGCAAGGTTTATCTTCAGCCTATAGCTCTTTCCCTGAATTCAATACTGCAGGCACAATTTAATGCAAACCCAATTTATGACTTAATGCTCCAGGGACCATAGTGGGAGATTGTTACATTATTCTTTTCTAATCCTATTTGTGTTTTAATTTGCTAAGTCTGTAATGAGGTGCATGCCTTGAATAGATTCAAGATCTTTCACATTGCTTTTGACTTTGTTTAATATAATAGATTGTACAGTTTGCATTCAGAATTGAGGTGTTCCAGTCAGTATTATCTCTTCATTTTCAAAACCAGAGTGGATAAAATTATGTTCTGAAAGTAATTGTATCCATGTTTCCTTGTTTATCACTTAATGGTTTATTTCCTGTTATAATTTTCTGTTACAATATGTGAGGTCACAAAAATCAATTCTCAGTGGACTCTGACTTGACTGTTTGAAATTACTCCCCAAAACACTCTGAAAATATTATGGAGAAAATAAAGCACTGGGTATTAAGTGGCTGGCTATACTGATTCTTTTGTATTATTGCTTCTTTGATTTTTTGTGCTGATGAAACTCTAGTAGAAACATAGAGAAATGGAGTAAAATGTCAGCTACAGGAGATACCCAAATGATGATAATCAACATACCTCTATTTATGCCAATGATTTATGGTGATAAATCTACCCCAGTATACCCAGAACGTTTTTGTTCTAAAATTTATTGTCTGTCATCCCAGTTGCCATTCATCTACATGGAGAACAGAAATCCCATTTCAGATCATTTCTTGATTTTAACTTCATTTTAATTTTGTTTGGAAGAGAAAGGAAAAAAAAAACCCTCCACAAAACATTTATTTTCATTTATTTTCATTTTATTTTCATGACCATATTATAAAACATACCATATCACAAAAACATAACAATTCAGAAAGAAAAAGTATTTGAAAAGGAAAAATTCAATGCCTTGCCTCAAAATGTCCAGACAGGGAGGGAGGGAGGGAGGGAAGCAGGGAAGAAGAGGGAAGGAGGGAAGGAAGTTGGGAAGCGAGGCAGGGAGGAAGGAAAGCAATACTGTCACAGTGAGCTGGATTTTAACAGGACTCTTTTTTCAGACAGCATGCAGTACTAACAACATTTTTCTCATTGGTTCTCCTTGCTGTATCATACAAATCGGTGTCCTGAGTCCTCTTCCACCTGTAAGAGCCATACCAGGAGGAAATCAGGCTTTTGGTTCCAAATACATGGTCAGAGCCTTTTGCTGTTTTCTGAGCCCTGGCACTGTAGGAATCTCTATTAAACTCACAAAGTGTAGCCAGAGCAGCTACAGCATCGCTGATCCAGAATGAGCTGTGGGTAGACCCTCCACAGAGTACAGGAAACGGTGTTTGCACTGATGCTCACCTTTCGGTGTTTAGTGCCGGTGTCAGTTCTCATCTGGATGGACCCAGTGAGGAAGTATCCCAGGTAAATGCCTTCTTGCAATACCAGTCAGCCATTCCTCTTGATTAGCTAGGTAATTCTGGGTACTTTCTCCCATGTTTTCCTGTCCTGGACATTGTTTTGCTTGGATCTATGCCTTCAGGGACAGGCAGAAGCCAAAAAAGTCCAGTATTTTATCAAAATCAAAAGACAGGGGTAATCTTTTCCCGTGTTTTTCTCCCTAATGAATGTATCCATCCAAAACCTGCAGTCTATCGCAACAGCACAGCACAATCATACCTTATGAGTTGCAAATGCAGGAGACCAAATATGGCTTGGAATAGTGAAAGCTCTTGTAATTTAATTTCTTTTTCAAGTATGCTTTCTGTTCACTTTCCACATAGCCTTGAGGACTAATAAATCACAATAATGGAAAGCTTACAGAAATCTTGCATCATATTGAGAGCTGCTCTTAATTTGTGAAACCTCCACTCATGCCAAGAGATCCTTCAGTTCCTTGTTTCACCAAAGTGACCGTGAAACAACTCCACCCTTCCTCAAATTTCAGGAGAAGGAGAATGAGGAGTTTGGATTCATATCTCTGGCTCTGAGCAGATGGGTGCTGGATCAACTGCCGCAATACCCTTATTTTCCAGTTTCGGTGCAGCTAAAATCTCTCATCAACTTCTTGATTTTGGTAAATCCAGACAGCGGGAAACTCCTAAGCACCAGTGAGGCCCTGCACTGTCTGACATTTTTAAGCTCTGAGAAAATACCTGAGCGTATAACAATACCATCCAAGGAAACTCCAACTCCATCCTTGGTTTAATACTGAACACAAAGCCTGAAACTCTAGTAAATACCTGACAGGTAAACAAAAGCAATCTTTATTTCAGATGGCTGAGAATGGAAGAGTCTTATCAGAATAGCCCTTGGTTAAATGTAATTATTTTTGGATGCAGTGCTGTCTAATTTGTTACAATACACCTGCTCCCACTCACAGCGGGTAGCGTCTGGTGCCGGTGCTGATGGGAAGGACACAAGAGGAAGGTATATGGGGTTTACTTGGGGGATGAAATAGCATGTCCACAAACATAATAAATAGAAAACACCCAAGTCTAGGTGGAGGATTTTCAGATAGTCATCTTTGTAGACCACAAGTGGCCTTTGGAGGCCTTCCTGATCATCCGGAGAATAAAACACATTCTTTGTTTAATTACTGGGGTTCCTGACACCAGGACTGGTGCAATCCCCCAGTATTGCTTCATTGAATCTTGCTATGGTGCAGAAAAAACCCTCCAAGTATGCAGGCTGTGTGGTGGCTGCCTCCAGCAGACATGGCAAAACGGCTTTTGAAATTGAAGCCGGATGGTTTTCAGGAAGGGCTGCTGGCCATGAGCTAGAGGAGGAGCCCATCAGATCCATGGGAGAAACTTAAAAATGGCACTCCTGACTGACAGTCACTGCCTGCTCCTGCTATCCCCCACGTAGTGACTGGGTTATGTGCACTGGAGGTCCAAATATTCCCTTCAGACAACTTTAAAGGGTTAAGTGGCATCCAGCACCTAACCCTCAGCTGTGTGTGCTGCAGGCAGCCGGACCCCTGCCCCATGTGGGTTCCCAGGGAGAGGACATGAGGGCTTCTGAAGTGGATCTTTGGTGAAAGCGAGATGCTTGACTCCAACAGTGCAATGCTGGAAACCTTTTCACAGCTTCCGCCTTGCCTAAATCCATCAGTGCCGCCTCTCTATTTCACTTTCACACAGAGTTATGCCTCTCTACTCTGCCTTGACCTAGCCAGATTGAGAAATCAGATAAACTTCCACATTAGTCCCCAGAGGGCAACCTTCAGACATGACTAACACACCACTGGGACCAGCCTGTGCTTAGCCGGCTACATCACTGCCGTAGAAGATGCGAGTTTGAATCTTCTCAGGGAGAGGAAAGAGCTGAATGCATATTTCCCACTCCCTGGGTAAGTGCTCTGCCACCCGAATTTTATATAAAAGCAGGGCATGATGCACTTCTCATATGTTCTTATTTACAAGAAAGCAGCAGCAGCTACCCCTCTTTCTTCCAAAATTTCCTGTGGACCCCAGAATTGTCAGTGTGTTCATTTCCTCTGCAAATGCCCATTGGACTTAGATCACCCAAGGGTTTTAGTCAGAGCAGAGCTCAGTTTCTGTGTCTCAGACAGTCCTGGGCCAAGTGCTGAGCTGCTCAGGGTGGAAAACACAACTCGAGGGGCAAGGATGGAGGATATGTGCCTTCACAGGCAGGTGACAAGCAAGCAGGGCTTTAGGCTTGTGTGTTACACATTACTTGAAGATGGGCTTCATCTTACTTAACATTAGCCTTCTAATGGTTGGGCACCTCAATTACACTTACCTCGACTTCTCCTTAAGTCAGCAGGGAGAGATGGGCGCTTCCCAGAGCGGACTCACTTATCAAAGGAGACTCACCTTTGCTTGATGCAAGCACCTCAGGACATAGTTCCACTTTCCTCTGGAAGCGGCATGGGTATAAAGTTCCCCGTCCTTCCCCATGGATACTTGCAGCTCACATTGGCTGCCCTGGCCGCTGCAGGGCTTGCAGGCTGCCTTCTAAGCCAGGACAGTGAAATCCTGTTAAAGCAAAGTCAGAATTTCCCATACCGCTGCCCCTGTCACGTCGAGGTTTAGTTCTGACTTGCTTTTGTTCTAGAGTGTCCAGACAGAGTAATTGGTTTTCTGTGGTGGTAGGATAAAAGAGTACCGGAGTATGAGGGAAGGATGCCTCTTACCTGCTAGTGTCTTAGGAGGCATTTATGAGAGGACACATCTTGTTTATTATGGGAGATGCGTATTAAAGCATTAGAGTAAATCTGTGACTTGACGGTTGTCAGTGTGGAGCAAAGAGCAACCTCACAGCAACAGCACAGTTGGTGAAGCCAATGGGACTCTGTGTCTAAAGAACGGAGAGTGCTGGAGCTATGGGAGAGTCCCCATCAGCTGGCAGCAAAATGCCCCTGCAGAGAGCAGCAATGCACATGTGGCCAGGGAATATTTCCCGTCATGGGCTAGGAGGGCTGCAGTGCCCTTCCTCACCCCGCTCACAAATTAGTCCTGCCCTTGGGCTCCGGGTTGCACACCCAAGAGGGCCAGGCACCTGCACAGCACACCATCCCCCATTTTCACTCGCACTTCACAACCGTAACAGGCACCGCTCACCTGCATGTCACGGCAGCAGAGGTTGCTTTAACAGCAGGCAACCAGGGTGCTGCAGACCATGGAGAGACAGGCAGGAAAGCACTTCCAACAGTGAAAAAAAGAATTCTGTGCCCACAAGATAAAATGTGTTCAGTGGGTAATACAGTGCCTGCATGCTAAAATTCCTGGAGGTAATTAGACTTCATTTTTGCATATGCTTATTGCTTAGTCTCAAGTATATTTTTCCTAAAAACGTTAAATATTTTGTTGTAATTCCTTGAAGACAGAAAGCATCCATTCCTCCACAAATAAAATCAGATATTTGTGTTTGTTCCTTTATATAGATGCATGTAGGAAAGTGTGGGCATACATCTATATCTCTCTATTGAACATAATCATGTGCAATAGAGGTATCTAACCTTATAGTGGTTATTAAAGAAAAAAAAAAAGAAGAAAGACAGCTGTTAGGTGCTCTTTCCATAAAGCTTAGACAGTGTTAGCTGACCTTTTTCATGGCACTAGCATGTATTAGCCAAAATAATACTTTAACAGTTTTTTAGTACCCGACTATATGTTCTGTTATAAGGAATAGCAAATGTTTAATCATAAATATTTTAATGGCTTCAGGGATTCATGGTATTCAATGACTGTGTTAAATGATAATAATCACATCTGGTTTATTACTATAGTAATTCAGCAGCTTCTCTTCAGTAGTTATTTTTTATTATATGTGCTGTGCTACTGTCATGGTCATTTATAGCGGTAATATTTTAAAGTGGCTCATTTGTTTGTTTAAGGACAGTTTCACAATATATTTCTGTATTAATATACATTTTGTACTATTATTTCCAAGCTGCCACTGGAAAATTGATCCTAGCTTGTTACGATGAGAGGGGCTGGGACTTGTGCGGAATGCCAACGCTGAGAGCGAGTGACGGAGCAGATGGGTAGTGTACTGGTCTCCACTGGGGCTGTAATTGCTGTTGAGTTTTATTCATAAATGAAGGGGTCCATTAAGAAATAGTTAACTAATAATAAACATGAGGGGAGGATTTGAATCAGGCAGAGCACAGAAAGAACTAGAAAAATACCATAGTTAAACAGTCAAAAAGCGCCTGGATATGGCCATTTTACACATTATTACCCAATAATACTCCCATTTTTTGCATGCTAGTGCACTTATAATGGAGGGACTTTTACTAGGGAGACAAGGGAGAACTGATTGATTTTGCTGATCATTTTATTCAGATACCTGCCCACTCTCAGTCACATGAGAGAGGTCCCATTTATCTTAATGGGATCACTCATGAGAGTAAAGGTTTGGAGGATCAAGCCATATATTAGCACAAATGGGAAGAAAGTACCAGGAGTTAGTTACCAAATTAGAGGAGGGACAACTCAAGACTGAAAAGACCTTCCTGTCATTATTTTCCCCCCTTGGAATTGTGATTTTCTAAAAACTCGTGTTCTGCAGGGTGCTGCACCTGCTGGCCGTAGCATCCTCAGGCATCTGGGACTCGAGTTATTTACCCGGAGAAAGTCACAGGGGAACACAGAGCACGAAGGAATGGCTCGGAGGGTGGCATTTGTGAAGATGCGGCAATCTCTCATCAAGCCCTAATAGCACTGGTGACTACTCCTTCTCTTAGCAGCCCAACCCTGGAAGCGTTATGTTGAATTTAAGGGCAGCAGAGCAGCTCCTGGCCATGATGACTTACATCAGAGCTTGCCTGGTGTATTGAGACCTTGCATTGCCTTTATAGCTGGTACGAAATAATTAGGAATCATATTCATGGGTGTGAAAGATACAGATAAAGGCAATTGGTAAATGTTGCCTGTGAAAGAAAAACTGGTAGAGCAAGGGTTAACTTTCTGCTTTCTCATTTTTTTCTCCTTTCTCTCTCTTTCCCCTCCCTTTCCCGTTTTTAATGACCTGGTGAAGGAAGCTCTGTTTAGTTCAGCAAAACCTCTCCACTATCCCACCACACAGGATGTATTGAATTGTTGCAGCAAAAGTTAAAAGGAAACTAAGGACAATTGTTAGTGCTTCTTTCCTGCTCCATTTTCTAGTTGGTTTGATTGGTTCGTGGGCTGAGGGTAAATGGCTTTTATAGCGTTGAATGATGAATGACTCTGAAATAGTCTGTAACCAGAAGTGCCGACTGACATGCTGCTGATTTAACTGACATACAGGGTTATGTTTGTATAGAGTCACTTAAATAAACATGTGTTAGGCTGGAGCCAGCTACGCCAGCACTTCTTTGCTTCCCCTCCACCCTCCATTTATCACTAAAAGATAACGATAACGATTTGATCTTCCTATCAGTCATTCATTATATTAATTAATTCAAATGTAATTGTTTTAAATGCCTCTCCATTGCTGTAGGTACTTTGTACAGCACTTAAAACACACACACTATCAGAGGACAAAATAAATCCTCAATAAAAAGATACACTCATCAAACGGGCTCCTTCAAACTAGCAGTCCCTTTCATCCCACAATTATCTCCTTAGCCTTCAAGGCAGCCTCTCCCTAAATGCTCAGGAAAATAAATGGTCCAGAAGCTTGACAAGGAGTTCAACTAATCTTGGCTCTTACAAAGGAGCCAAAGCAAATTCCTCAGAGAAAAAGCTTTTCTAGGAGATCCCCCTTTCCTCTACTTTTACTTACCTTTGTGCAACGCTTGTTCATTTGTGGCTTTCTGTGAAGCTTCATCAAACCTTATAAAGGTCTTTATTCCTCTTCATGGCTTTTTTATCTCCCAAGTGAAGTGCAGAAATAAATTTCCAATCCAAGCTTTAAAAATATATATACTGGCATTGAAATCCACACTTCTGTGTGATTATAGTAGGCAAGTCAGGATGCAACTATCTGTTTTTAATGTGTAAATCAGGGAAGAGTGAAAAAACAGGGTAAGAATTTATGCAAGGGCCCTTCCTCTGTGTAGTTCTTCAGCTTGGCTTTGGGATCCCCAGCTGACCTAACACTCAGCAAAGCTTTATTGCAAGATTCAGGTGGGCTTAAGTTTTAATAGCTCACACATTGGAAATACGTGGTTACTCAAAGTACCAGTGTGAGATAGCATCTATTATAGGACTGTGGTTTAGGCACACAACGATGTATTCCTTTCACATGAGGGAGTAAATTTAATTTAAAAATTCTATCAATTGCATTTACCCTGATTTTATTCTCACACTCTGTTTATTTCTCATTGCTGTGCACTGGGAGTGAACTCTGCCTCACCACAGCGAGTCCCCAATTTCCACAGCAGCCTCCACATTCCATAGCAGAGCAAAAGATTATCTACCCAAATTACAAAAAGACTGGGTAAAATAATGCACTGGCTTGTTCATCTTAAACATTATCTGATATTGCCGGGTTTTATAAAATACTGTGGGTCTGAGTGACGACTAAGTCTCTCCCTGGGGTTGCCCACAGATGAATAAGGCCATCTGTTTTCAGACCAGTCTGCCCATGCTGCTATACAGAGTAGAGGACAAATAGACTTTGCTAGTGACCACAGCAGGATTTTTAATGCACTCAGTTACTAGATGCAGAAAAGTCTCCTAGCCCTTTCCGGGATGCTAGCCCACACCCAAGCCTTCAGAGTATTCCTGTAAAGCGCTTCCTAATCCTGGGATAGCTGAAGGAAGCAGGAAAGGAGCTGGTGACTGGCTTCAGGACCGCTTGAAGGCAACTGTTGGGGCAGAAGGAGAAGGGATGGAAAGGAAAGCTTTGCAAAGCTTTCTGGGCCCCAACCGCCTCCACTTTTGCCTCTATCCAGCTGAACTGGGGAACCGCAGCAGCCAGCGGGAGCTTTCCCAAACATACACCACCTGCTGCTCACGCCCCCGTGCTTCAGATAAGTCAAATGGAAAGGGAATTCTTAAAAAGTACATGGTGGGTTCATGGTGTCAATCAAAACCGGGAGCAAATCACCATAGCTGTTCTCGAGAGCGGCTGTTTAATACGGTGGTGTTTCACTCTTCTTTTCCTTGCTTGCTCAAGACACCTGGATGGCTATTGCCTTACTGTACTCTGAGCTTGCAGAAGCATCTTTAATGACGTCAGCCCATTCCTTGAAATGAGATTTGCTAATTAACTCGCCCCCCTTCCCCTCTGTTGTCTGAAAAAGGGCCTCTTGTGCTGGAGAACTGACGAATTACAGGACGTAGCAGTAGCTGTTGCATTTAATATCTTGTCGGCGGCATGACGGATTTAGCACACCCTTGTCTGGCTATTTGGATTCTGGAGAACACTGTATGCCTGATTTCTATCAGGTCTAAGCAATGTCTCATAGGGGGCCTAAATTACATGACAGAACCCCTTTAAGGGAAAAAGAAAATGAATACCACCCTCTATAAATTAGCTGGAACAAACAAACTAGTTGCTCAAAGTTACTGTACTCCTGCCAGGAGTCATAAACTAGCTAGCTGTGTTTAAGAAAAGTAAAAACTGTTTTTCCTACCATGGAATAAACAGTCTCTGGGTTCTATTCCTAACCACAAATGGCAAATGTATGCAACTCTCCGAGAACCAAATTCTGCTCACTTTCCAAATTCACTTAATCTCCAATCCTCAGAGATTAATTAACTCGACGGGGAAGCCAACACTGAAGTTGGAATAGAGGTGTTTTTTGAAGTAAGTGCTGTTCTGTTCATCTAAAGAAGCTGCTCTGCTGAGGCCAGCAGAAAAATCTGCAATATTTAACCTAGATGCTCCCGTTTTCCAGTTTTGCAAGTAAAGTCTTGATTTTAAGTACAGAGACCCAACCAAGAAATAGATACTGGGCACAGATATGAACATCTTGTAAGTCAAAGCGAAAGCATTCGTCTACCTCCAGAATTAATCGCAGAGATTTCTAAATAAACCACAGAGCGATCACACATTCATACAGCATACACGGTATACATTCCCTGTGGGGAATGAGTGTTTTGGCTTTTCCATAGAAAGAGCTAATACTCTAGACCAGAATTCAAGAGAGCAGAGGGACTGGATCATCCCATTCACCACTGGGAGTTGCTGCCTGATGTCACACGGGCTCCTGGCAGTGAAACCCACAGGGAACGCCAGCGTTGCTCCATGCCCCGCCACTTGCAGACAAAGACAGAGTACGCAATATGCATTCAGAGGGCACATTCCTCACCCTACCACAGACACCCCACAGATACAAATGCATGTTATCTATGGGGAGGCACCACTGTGAGTTCAGCTGGGGTGCCTGGCTGCTGCAGCACAATATTTGTTGCTGAGTTATACAACAAACTGTTCTTACTCGGTCCTAAAAGTCTCCATCAGGCTGGTTTCAGATTTCCCTTCAGGGGCATCACTATGTTGCGCAGGTCAAGCTGATCCTCTTCACATCTATGTAAGCACAGCCTTGGGCATCTCTGAAGGGAAAAAGACCCACAGTAATGCCATACACTGCTGAGATATGTTTGGTGGCTTTGTGACATGAATTGGGGTTTAACTGAGGCTGAACAGCGATCAACAAAATCATTTTGCTTTGTGAAAGGGTCTTCTTCTATCCAGCTCACACAGGTGAAAGATAAGGGCTTCCCTCACCAGTGCTCCGTGATGCTGGTTAAACTAAACCCTTAAGATTTCTATTCCAAGACAACACAGATTTGGGAAAAAATAACTGGAATATAGTAGAGTTTGTTCAAGCTCCTTACTTCCTTCCCACACCCACATGACATACCTCTTGTCCATGCCTATAGGCAAATGTGTAGAGAGCTGCCACAGGCTGGAAAATAAAAGTTTGCCTTCATAAGAGAAAGTGAGGTCAGTAATGGACTTTTTCTTGGCTACAGACTCAATAATAGGTAATATAATGATAATCTCGTTTCCCTCCCCCCACAGCCCTCTCTCCAATGTTGTTGAGGGAGCCTTAGGATTCAGCAGCATTTTCTCTAACATTTTTATTGCAGCAAAAATACCAAGAGTCATGTCCTCTCCACGGCCTTTCTTTTAAACCACCTGATGTTGCCCCGGTTGTCCTGACTTCACAAAGAGGCCTTGAGATCCTTCTGAAATGACAAACACATCCTGTCCTCAAGCCCAGTGTCCACACCCAGTCCACGGCTTCCTCCTGGCTGGCTCTTCAGCTGTGCGTGGCTGAATTCTTGGGGCTCAGCATGGTTCACTTGATCTTTCTTGACACTGCCTTACCAACAGTTGTTCAAAAAGCCATTTAAATGGTTTTATGTGTCTGTGAACAATTCTGCAAGCAAGGTATGTTACCAGCATGTTCGCAAGTGGTTGAAATGCTGACTTCTTTCAGATAAATTAGAAATAGATGTTTGATCTGTCTAGGCATCTTTGAAAATCCTCTTAGCACTTAACCTCTTCACGAGCCAAAATACATTTCAAAATCTAATCCACTGTGTCTAAAGTTATCCAGTTGTAAAAAGGGTATGGAGTTACCAGTTTTTCAGTAGGTCTTGGTTAACATTTAGCTCTTTGAAGAAAAGGTTTGTCCTGTTCCACAGCATTCTTAGCACCCTGAGTGTTCCTCTCAAAATAGTTGGTCTTACACTAAAAAAGAGCAACAAAACCCCCCACACTGAATGTAAAATTAATCAAAAGTATATGTCTTGTTGCTTTTTTCCCCATCTGTTCTACTTACCATTGCTCCTTTCCTTTTCCAACCTTTTGGGCAATGCCAGCATCAATTTTATCAGTATCCTGTGTATTCTCCAACCACATTAAAGAATCTCTCAACAGCAAATACACATCTGCATTTTCTCCTGCTTCTTGATCCATCAGCCAACTTGCCAACTGTTCATTGCGAGTGAGTCATTTCCCTTTTGAGGAACCATTACTTCATGATTTTTAACCAATACAATGTGGAAAGCAACAAACTAGCATGGATTTCGGAGGGAACTTTCAATCCAATCCAGGTCTTGAGGTCAGCACCTGAGATAGGCTATTTTACGGCATAGGATAAGATACTAACCCTGCTGTTTCATGACACGCCTTCTAACCCACTTCTATCTGAATAAAACATGCCATTTTTCAACATGTATTTCTTGGTCTTTGAGCTCCCTTCCTGTCCTTGGACTTCATGCTCTGCTCTTGACAGATTTCTTGGGAAAGGACTAAGACAATAGGATTCCCCAAAGCAGAAAAACATTTCTTCACAGGAAATATTCGTTCCTGGGGCCTACGCTGTAGCAGACTGCTGTGTGTGGTCATCCTGCCTTCTGACTGGTATTGCACACAGGAAACCGGTTGAGAGCTTGGTGATTGATGTGGGCTGCTGGATTTGGTCAGGGGAACAGATGTGTATTAGGTCCCTGATCTAACCATGGAGAAAAAGTTTTAATACCTTTAAAAAGTGCCCAATTGCTCTATTTTGCCAAGCTAGTTTGACACATTACCTTATTCATGAGCTATCATTTTCATCCCAAGGGCATACAAACCGGGTAGCATGGAAAGGCGTGTTCAGCTGAATAATTGGTATTCAGCTGTGCAGAAAGGAAATTGAATGGGCAAAAGGTCCAGCAGCATATCAATGCCTTGGACTGGTTGCCATATCCAAAACCCAGCAGATTATCTCTTTCTTTCCTTCTTTCTACAGTTCAGTGTACAATCAGCAGCAATCCTCCACATACTCCATAAGACCTCTAAATAAAAAGCAGAAGGGCATGACAACATAATGAAGGTAATGTGGGCAGGAGGGCAACGCTAATGACCTCATCAAATGCTCACCTTTGCCTTTTTGGGGAGGCTGTGGCAGTTTTTTAAGTTTTTGAACAAAATTACAACAATGTATGAAAGAGATGAATAGTTCTGTACATCTGGTGACTGACTGCAAATAAAGCAATAATATTTGTCATAGCAGCACGTTAGCACGTTCCCTTTACAATCAGTTAGCTGTAAAGCCTTACAATTCACAGATAATCATTTAATGTACACCAGTATAAAAGCTTTTGCACCTCTGGGTTACTCACTGCAATCTGTCTGGCCTGTGAGCGTCTTGTTTGGACATGCAAGTTCTTCAGTACAAGCACTGTCTGTACTTTGGATTCTGTACAGCAGAGCACAGAACCTATTGTTGGTGTTTAAAAAGGAAATGATTAATATTTCCCCTATTTACCATACTAGAAATTCCAACAGATGTCATCAGACTCTCTCAGCTAGTCCCTGCTGGTGCCCAAGCATACAAGTGCTAGTTCAAAAACCTTCTGTCATGACTGAAAACCTAGTTTTCAGCAAGAAGCACTGGGAACTGAAAAAAAACCCCCACCCTAGAATTTCCATTAGAGTGAGACACTCCTCTCCGACACTGAAGTATGAAGCTTTTTAGCGTTGGAAAGTGAGATACTCCTTGAGTTATATTACTGACCCTGTCCTAAACCTCCTAAAATTGAGATTATCATGAAACATATTCTTCTTAGGCAGCACCAAGAACGAAGCTATCCCTGACTGTTTTGCTACCATGTGCTGGCTTTCTGGAGTAGACAGGTCAAAGTGGGCCAGCACAGGTGTGGACCAAATGTATGGACAAAAATGTAAAGGGGAGTGATATGATGGTGTAGGGAGAAAAGCCCCATCTTGAGACCATCATTCAGCAACCATTCTCAGCTCCTGGTCATTCTGCAGTTTGCAAAAAAGCCTGTGTGCACAGCTTGGTCTGATGTTCATCTCACTCTGCTGTCACACTTTCCATCCGAGCGTAAGACTCCTTAGAGTACACAACACTACGTGCCGCAAGACAGCGCACCCTCCTGACTCTCTGCCAGGAGCTGTGTCAAACGCACGCTCTCTCCCAGCTCACGCACGAGCTGTGGACTTGTCAGCAAGACACACCAAATTTATACAAAGAGAGGAAGAGCACAGATTTATCAGGACCTCTGCTGTGGTTCTTCACAGCGGGGCTTTGTCACAGGCCTTTGGATGCTCTGCTCTAGGACTATGTCTCTGGACATGTAGAGAGATGATATCCCACAGTCCTGAACTCCTCTTTCAATCCTTCAGTAATGAAGCTTACAGAGGGAAGATGCTGCTACCGAACAGTCGACATTTCCTTGATGGGTTAAAGTGTTTGCAAGGTCTGGGTCTGTACCTGCAACAGCCTCTGCCTGTTTCTGTCTTACATGGGGAAGAAGAGAGAGAGGAGGGATCAGGGCAGGAAACAAGCATGTTTGCTGCTGGGAAGTCTTGTCCAATGTAACTCTGGTTCATTTGGGGGCTTGGAGAAGCAAGGCAATGGGTCACCCTTCAGAAATCACAGAGAGATGAAGGAGTGATCTGCAAAGCCAAAACCAGAGACATTTCCTTGGACTTGCCTGGATGACGGGAGAGTTCAAAAGCCCATGAGCCAGATGTGTGTGCCAGTTAAAGACGCACTGTCACTCTCACTAAGTCACCATCAAAACCACCGTGTCTTTGTCTCTCTGTTGGGATTTTGATGACAGGTTCAGTGAGAGCATGGGGGCAGAAAGAGAGCCCCGTGCATCGGTACTTCAGAATAGTACCTACTGCTACACTATCAGGTTTTACAGGTATCCTGGACGTCTCCAGTGATATACCCACCATCCAAACCTAAATATACCCTTCCGAAGTGCATGATTTTCAGCAATAGAAGCCTGAAATCAAGTTCTAGAACTGATGTGTAAGATGGGAATTTGCACGTGCTTGAATATCTCCAAAGTAATGCAGGCACATCTGAAATTTCTCCCATTAGGTGAGGGTTTTCCAAATAAGTGGTCTGGGAGTCAGCCGTGCTGGAATCAGCTCCTGTGGCAGTGCCAAAGAGCAGATCAACAGCCTACAGCTACATCCCTTATTTTCTGGAAATCTCTGACACACTCTTCACAAATATGCTTTACTTGTCGGATTCTTGGAGGATGGAAATTGTCCAGTACAAACTGCTTTGAGACCACAGTTTTGTAACACTGGAAGGAAAAAATAAAGCCTAGGCTCATGCCAGCCTTGTAACCACACTGGCTGTACACTGCTTTTATTTAGAAGTGTAAGTCTGCGGCAGTTCGGTCAACCCAGGGGAATTTCTCCAGATTTACGCCCGCATACCTGAAAAGGTTTTGGCATGAAATCTGTTGAAAGAAACAGAGGAGGAGAAGGATGTTCAGAGTTTAATTTATATAAGCTACAGTAAACAACTAAAAATTAAACTAGCGCCTGAAACAGCCCCAGTCAAAGCCTCTCCCTCCTTATCCTTTTCCTTGTGACATTTATTGCAGGGCCCTAGAGAGGACTGGAGAGCATGCGGTGATCTGAGTTTTAACACTGGAATGTAAAACATTTTCCAAACGGGTGAGGGAAGAAAGTTTTCTTTAAACACGTTCCAGGAACAGACCTGAGAAAAATGCCTGATCTGAAAAGGCCTGATGAAGAGTTAGCCTTTCATTAAATGGCATTTCCTTTGAAGTGGCAAAAGTGTATGTGATTGAGGATGCATTTTTGTCACAGCTGCCTTGGGAGTCACATATCCTGTGATCACCATATTTTATTTTATTTTAATCTGTGACGTTTGACATTTTGAAGGGTTTGCATGTGGTGGACGTGATGGTAAACAGTCGAATCACACTAAGGAACGTCAAGAGCTGCCAAATCAAACACCAGAGTTGCACGGGAGGCTGAGACAACAAGGTCTCCAGTGATTTGTCGCTGGTGATGGCAGTGAGGGCCACGGGCTATCTCCTGCCTCTGGATTCCAGGAGTGAGGCAGGCAACACCAAAGTCTTGCCTAGGTTTAAAAGATTTTACCAGTACCGGTCAGTATGCCCAGTCAAGAGATTGTGCCTACAATTTCCCGAAGGGAAACAAGCCATCGTGAGAAATGCCACTTTGTTTTTTTTCTGTGTTTATACATTCACCTACACTAAGGCGTTTTGCTATGTCCACTGGGTGCATTTACAAGTATAAACCTTACCTGAATTTTCATTTCTGCTTTTCAAGTCTGTGCAGCTCTGTAAAGGCAGATGTGAGACTTGCCTGTCCTGCTAAACTAATTGCACTGGGGCAGCAATTTTAGCCAGTATTAAATATTCAGTTAAATGCTATTCAATTTCTTTGAACAATCCTAATTGCAAACTAGAAGTTGTATTGATTAAAATACTGTGATTTGTGACCTAGGGAATTTTGCTACTAATAGTTTGTGACCTTTTCTTTGGATTTTCTCTGCCTTTTCTACGCCTTTTTACTCTTATTTTCCGTGTCAATACACTCTTCCCAAATATAGCTGAAAAACTGACCAAAACACATCAGTCATCTTTAAAAAGAAGTCTGTTTTCCTAATATTATTTCTGCATGTGAAGAAAATCCCTTCTAATGAAAAAAAAGCTCACAAATGTCTTACATATGCAGCTTTTTTCAGCAAGAGCCTGTAGCTATTTTAAACCTGGGCTTGTGTTTGCAAAAGTAAATAGTTATGATTTAGAAATAAATAAGTGATGAAAACTTGGGCCGTTGACATTGGCAATAACAAGTGGCGATTGACAGAATCTCAAAAGTTTCTCTGAAAAACAATTTCTTAAAACCTAGGTCTTGCAAGCTCCTCTGAGCCTCCAGTCTCCTATTTTATATGGGTTGAACTCAGCTCAGGGAGTGCGAGGAAGAGGATGGCCCTTCCCTGATCAAAGCCTTGCCCCTGGGCTGAAGACACTGATGCCTCTGGGCGCTCAGAGAAGAAATGATTGAGGTGAGTCCCTCCCTGGGGAGCTTAAGGAAGCACTGAGAGACATTGCAGAGCAAGCAGGATGGGAAGGGACCTCCCGCGCTTTCTAGCCACTGTCTTCCTAGCACAAGCATAACATAGAAAACCTTTCATGTATTTATCCACCACCATCTCAACAGCAGTTTGGTTTTCCCCGCTGCTGCTCCGATGAGAAAACCGTTCCAGGACCTCCCTGCTTTGCTGATTAGGACTTTCTTCTAATTTCCAGCCTAAATTTATTTGTGGCCAGTTTATAACCATTTGTTCTTGTGCCAACATGGTCCTAAAACTGAAAAAAAATTTAATTTTTAAAATCCCTTCTCCCTCCCTGTTGTTTACTGCTGATGTATTTATAGAGAGTGATCCTATCTCTCCCCAGCCATCCCCTTGTTAGACTAAACAAGCCCTGCTGTGCAGGGCCAGCCCCGTGGCACATCCGCTGGTCCCACCACACCGCACTGGGATGAGGGTGTCCGAGGCAAAATGGGGGGCTGAGGCAGTGCCTCAGCGGAGGCACAGTGTTTCTGACGGTTGCCCTCGTCATCTGCAGCTGTCCTTGGATAAGACACATGAAAATGTCACTAGGGGGGAAACTAGGGAAGGGTTTTACCCTGCAGTAGCTTCTCTGTGGGACCTGCCCTTGTGCACAGCCTTGCACAAGGAGCAGACCAGGTTTTCACCAAGGAGTGCTGCAGACCCACGGAAGGACATTTCTCTTTGAGCAGTGGATGAGCTGCTCCCTAGTCCACGCTAGTCCCCAATAACTCATTTTTGCACTTGCGAAGTACATAAAGGAGCGTGATTACTCCTTCTCTTCGTCAAGGTGAGCAGCTGTCTTTGTACAAGCAGCGTTCGAAGTAGTGCAACAGCCATGCACACGCACCCCCTGAGCTTCATGTGCTGCAGAGGAGGCCAAGGGCTGCGCAGCACACGTGCGCGTTTCACCCGGTATTACAAGGCAAGAGCTTTCAGCTTATCATTTCACTGGACAAATGATACAGGCATAGCATGGCTGAGCAGCTCCAGGCTTGGCATGAACAGCTCTCAGATAAATCAGGGTAACGTGTGGCTTTTTTGACAAGCTACCACCAAAAAAAGCCCCAGAGCATTCTGAAATACGGCTGGAAGCAAACAGGGCTTGACCATATGTGACTGAGAAAGTTATTAATCTCCTCAGAAAAACTTCTTCCACGGCACACAGGAAACTTTTTTTTAATTAATGAGTTAAACCGCAACAAATAGAAAAGGTTAACTGTTGTGGGATGACTAAGTTTCTCTGGGCCCACGATGGAATAAAATGCCAAAATAAAAGCAAAAGTAAGCATCTTTCGGTCTGGCCGGTTCTGCAACACTTTGCAGACAAATTGTTGGGGTCTTTCTGGCTCCCTGCCTAATTTTGCCCATAACTGATATGCAGGCGCTGCTGGGGGGGAAGCACGGTGACTGCTTGGTAGCAGGCAGCAGCACAGCAATGCCTGACAGCTTAGGACCACAGTGAGGAATGTTAGCTCTGCAACTCCAAGGTGTTTTCTGCTATAAATTATAGTGAATTTACTGCACTAAGAAATTACCAGTTTCTGGAGAAAATTATAGGCAATGTGTCAGCTATAAATGATTTATGCATAAAACAACCTGTACTGCAGGAACCCAGGAGGTATAATAACAAGACAAAAAATCATTTAATCTTGTATGTAAATTTAAGCAGGCAGGAATTTGGGAAGAACTGCTTGTTTTTATTCCATCTTGTGTTGCTGCCAAGTAAAGACAGTACTTGAGCAGAAAGGCACTGATGTGGAGCAGGTAGATAGGCTTGCCAATTTCCAGCAAGATACATTTTAAACTGGCTTTTTGGTTTCAGTTCAACACCCTCTGAGAATTGATTGGTTTCCATTTGACAAGAAAGGAGTCAGAAAAGCAGAAGACTCTTTCTGGGCTAGATAAACTCAGCGTGAGCAATGCTGTCCGTGGGCCAGATGAATCTGAAACATGCCAGCGTTCAGCGAAAACCTGATTCACAGGCAGTAGTCTATTAATTCTTAGGAGACTCCTGTTGGAGTAAGACCGTAGGTGAGCAAAGAGAGCTGAATCAGCTCAGATCTGAAGAATCAGCGCCGGGTCAGGCTTCACAGGCAAACAGACATTTCATGTCAAGTGAGTGTCATTTCAGATAGGCAGCCTAAGGCAATGAAGAAGTGGCATCAAGTTTTCTCATTTGATTTTAAAAATAATTTGTTAAGGAGCTGCAAGGAGCTAATCTGGTTTTACACAGCAAAAATAGATGATGGCCACAGTCCAGCTGGACCATGCCCACGGGCATCAGGCTCTCGCTTTCCCAGGGGAACAGCTTCGGGCCGTACAGAAGAGGCAGAGCCACCGCTCCAACTTTCCTCCATCAGTCCTCACTGCCTCCCCCTCTTTCTAAAATGAGACAGAATCCCCAAGCACTGCTCTGCCTGCTCCTTGTGGCACGGGGGTCCTTCCCCCACAGGGGAAAAGGGGGTGTCCCCTTGCTCTTACTGTCACCACTGAGGAACAGCACAGGGAGACAAAGATGACCGGTCCATATGGAGCCAAGTCTTGTTGCCTTTGTCATTTTCTGTTCAGGTAAAACTTCCCTCAGTGGCTTCACTAAGGGCTAAGACTTAAAGAATGAGGCCCATGAAATATTTACCATTACTGTACACGATAACGAGTTTTCTGCATATCTATATGCAATACACACATATAAATGCAGTGCGCGCACACACACACATATATGCAACGTGTCTGAGTTATGATAGCTGTGGGAGTGATTGCCTGGAATTGTCTGCCCATTGTAAATTAAATATGACAGTTCTACATCTGCATTAATGTTATTACTTTTTTAAGACTCTTCTTTCTCAGATGCCCACGTTGGTCGCACAGGCTGTGAGTATAGGTCACACTCTTCTCCCTTTATTTTTCTTTTGACAGAATAGCTACAGAGGAGGTCTTATCTCTTCATGGCCTTGCAGCTGGGATCTAAAGAAGCCAAGGAGGGTAAGGAAGGTTAGGGGAGCTCTGGAAGGGACCACCCAAAGTAGGTTTACAGCAATCATGCTTGTTACTCGATTCCAGAGAGCAGAGCAGAACAAGGGTGAAATAAAGAATTCGCCTTTGCAAGGATAAGGAATTTGCGTGAACTCCATCCTGAAGGGAAATATATGCAGAACAGTAGGGATCCTTCCAAAGAGCTGTGACGTGGAGGCACCTTTTTCACCAACACTGTGGTGGTGCTGTTGTGCCATGGTTCATTAATAAAACGTGCAGTCATCAAGGTCCAGTGGTAAAGCAATAACACGCGACATAATTACTCAGGAGACGCAAGTTCAGCACTGAGCCTCCTCAGCACCCCGGGTACAGTCTCAGCAGGTCTCCAGCGCTGAGGTCCACGCTTGTGCTGCCAGCAGCCCTGGCATCTCCCCACCTTGGACCAGGAGGGTAGTGAGAGATCTCTCCTTTCCACTGCCCAGCTGGTCCACCATCTTCCCTCTCCTTCAGCTCCCCAACAGTCAAAGGTGCCTTATAACACAAGTAAGACTCTGCTGCCCTGCTTTTCTCTGCAATGGCCACCTTGTTTTGTTCCTGCCCCTTAGTTCTTTTTAAATGAAACCAAATCACTTCCTATATAAGAAGTTATTACTACCCTGTGAATTGATCAGTGCCAAAAAATACCATGGGAGGTTAGGGGAAAATGGCACTCTCATGGTGTGCTACTCACAGGCCACAGCCTTTCACCGAGGGTCAGGATGAGCTAATTATTATAGAGCTCTTTGGAGAAAAAGAGGCCTCATTGTTAACCTATTGACGAAGTTTGTGCAGCTCTTAAAAAAAAACGAACATCTGTAAGAAGTTCAAATGGAAACATAAATAGATTTACTCAATGTTTTGCAGTTTATATGGTCAGGGAGACAGCTCAGGACAGAGCCAGTTAACAGACTGAGGTTAGAAGTTAAGAGGACAGGACTTAACTTTCCATAGCAGCATGTTTAGACAGGAAGAAAAAGATGTGGTTTGTGTTTAGTGAGCAGCTAGTGAAATGAAATATATTATGTATATGTGCTAGTACACCCTGATTCCCTGCCTCATTCAATTTTCTGCTAAGATACCATAAAGCTGAGTTACTGGCCAGCTGCACCCAACTGTGCTGCTCTTTAAACATTATTATACTATTCTAGACAAGTAGGTAAAAAAAGCCCAACACACGAGCTGCCTAGCGTGAGTTCACCGATGCAGAATCTGAGCACCAAAGGCTTCAGCTGAGGTAAGAACTTGGCCACGGCCTTGTGTTCCCAAAGCCCCTACGGGGCCAGAGCCTTTTCAAGTATCGTTTTCCCCACTTTTAAGCCAATGTCATGGTCTACCACATGTCAAGAGGTGCGGTATGGCCCCAGCTGAGGTGCAATGCTGTGGTTTCTTCTCTGCTCCAAGATCATCACGCCAGTCACTGCTGGGTGGAAGATTGCAGTGCTCTGCTGCTCAGGTGTGCCTGGTCTGAGGTAGGAGGGCACCATGATGCCCTGTATAAAAATATGGGATGTAGCTCATTCTGTGGGAAAGGCTGAAGAAGAAGCAGCCTGTTACACGAGTCTCCCACTCAAGGTGTGAGACGTGCTTGGGAGAAGAAAAAGGTTGGCTTGATCTGCATAATAACTTCATTTGAACAGCCAATGCACAGGATCAAGAACCAGCACCTATTTAAAGACCTTCAACAAATAATCCCAGACTCCCAGAATGTTGTTGTCCTCTTACTGAGAATCTTCTATTGAATTTTCTAGCAGGCTCTGGATTCAGGGACTCCTAGCAAAATGGTGTTTAGGTCCCAGACAACTGAAATCAGTCAAAGTTCTGTCATGTATTTCAACAGAAAAAGATTGAGCCCTATATAACATCAGTTCTGCAAAGGGAGATTACCACTTCAGTTCGCCCCAGAACATCCCAGTGTAGGAAACTGTGCATTTTTATGTTCCTAAGGAAACAGCGCAAAGCATCAATTCACAAGATGTGCTCACGGGAAAGTATCACCTATCCTGCACTTGGCTACATGCAGCATAAATATCCTAAAGAAAAATGTGAATAGAATAACTTTAAGAATAATAATAACAACCCTAAGGAGACACATACTTGTCTCCTATGTTTTAAGGAATATATCTATACTCAGTCTGGCAGCCTTCCCACAATGTGGGCTCTTTTTTTAAATTCCCATCAAATTTTACTGCATTTGTATGATACGCAATTAATGAGCCATAGAATCATTGAAATTAGAAATGGAAAAGATGCATTAAGTCATCTAGTCCATCCCCTGACAGTGCAGGATTGTTCCCTACAGTGTATTTTTATATTTTCTAATGCTCTGTACAGTCCAGATTTAAATGTCTCCAGAGATGGAGCTTCCACCAATTCATTTAGAGGACTGCTCCATGGTCCTGTAGCTCTTACTCTCTGGAAAATTTTCCTCATAAGGCCATGTACATCTTCCTTTTCTCACTTTCACTTCTTCTGTTTTAGCTGTAATCCCTTCTACCAACTCAAATAATTCCCCTCCCTCCCTGATATTTATACTTTATGTCATCATGTTCTCTGCTTAAAGATTGCTTACATAAACTATACACATTTATTTTTCACGCCTTGCTTACATGCTCAACCATTTCCCTCCAGCCCTTCTCCCTCCAGCCCTTTAATCATTTTGTGTTGCTCTCTCTGAACTCCCTCCACGTTGT